>NC_063203.1:33045632-33108655 GCF_017589495.1 Alosa alosa
ATACATACATACACACACACATACAGTATATCCATGCATACATATGTATTGTATGTAGTATTGCATTACTAGCCTATTCTAATTTGGTTTGTTCTATTGACATGGAATGAATGAACAGGCACACGTTACTATGGAGTAGGTCTACTTCACAATTCAAATTTTCAAATGATGCGTTGTGGCTGACAACGGCCCTAAAATCTCGAGTGTCTAGGTTTATTGTTGGTTCCTGGTTGCTGTAGTGCAATGATGTCATCTGCTGGTCATCTGCCGCGCAATAGCGTCACAACATATGTAATTTCACTGGACATTACGGTAAAAATCTTGTTTTTCCTTACTAATATTCGTGTCATCCAGCAAACATATTGCTTAATTCTTTTGACATTTCGATCCTTTATAAATTGTAATGTAATATAAAGGTACGTTTTTGAATGTCATTACTCTGACATGTGAGGGATAACGGCCACCGACGTGACCTGTTATACGTGACTCATGGACAAGGGGAAATGCCATTAACTCGGCGTCACGCAGCGGCAATTGGTGTTGGTCCGTCAATAGTCCCGCATTCAGGCCGCTCCATTATTATATTAATGTCAGACAGGGTACAGGGTAAAATGTGTGGGAATCTCTCGCATTATGATGGCTAGATTTGCGGGACTTTTATTATTATGCTCAATAGTAAGTAATAATTTATTCGCAATACCCGCAATTCCGCGCTGGAATTTAGACCCTTTTAAATGTGCATCTTTTTTTCTCTCGCTCTCTCGGAGGTGGCCAGCCAAGCAATTGTTCTGCTGCATGCCAGCCTGTGGGAATATATCGTACAAAATGATAGATTGCATTGCCTTCTCCACATTTTTAGCTACATTTTCATGTACCACATCAGCATTTGAGTTCAGTGATTTTTTTGTAAATTGCTATACAATTAGCGTCGGGCCTTGTCAGCAGCTTTCGGCTTGCCTCTTGCCACTATTCACTCCTTCTTCTTCATTAACATTCCCTGTAGAATTCTCAATATTTTTGGCCTCAATGTGTACAGTTACATAGTCTGTCTGTGTTCTTAGTCTTGGATTTTGTGAAATACATTTCTAAATATCACCTGCTTGCTGCAGCTTCGGTCTGCACGTCAATTTAAATCCGCATCTTTTTCTCTCTCGAGCATTTACCGTAATCTGCTGCCAGCTTGTATCTCCACATAGTCCAAAATGCTTGATTGCATTGCATTCTCCATATATTTAGCTACATTTTCATGTACCACATCAGCATTTTTGTTCTGTGAATCTTTTGTAAATTGCTTTACAAATACCGTCGGGCCTATTGCCATGGCTTGCCTCAGCTTAGGTCTCGTCCTTTTAAAACCGTCTTTTTCTCTATCGTGAGCATTTAATCTGCTGCCAGCTTGTGACTCCACATCGCCCAAAATGCTTGATTGCATTGTATTCTCCACATTTTTAGCTACATTTTCATGCATCATATCAGCATTTTTGTTCAGTGAATCTTTTGTAAATTGCTTTACAAATACCGTCGGGCCTATAGGCCTATCGTTTCGGTCACGTCTAAAACTGCATCTTTTTCTCTCTCATGAGCATTTAATCTGCTGCCAGCTTGTGACTCCACATCGCCCAAAATGCTTGATTGCATTGTATTCTCCACATTTTAGATACATTTTGGTGCACCTCATGGCATTTTCTTTCAGTTTCAATTGCTTTGCAATTACCTTCCTGCCCTCCTCTTGGCTGCCTTCACTCCTTCATCTTCATTAATCTTTTTGGCCTCAATAATCCAGTTACATAGTCTCTGTTTTTGGTTTTGTGAAATACATTTCTAAATAAATCCGACTTATAGTCCGGTGCGACTTATATATGATTTTTTCCTGCTCATGACGCATTTTTTTACTGATGCGACTTATACTCAGGAGCGACTTATAGTCCGGAAAATACGGTAAATAGTTTAAATTTACGTTTTGAAGTAGATAGATAAGATATTGTATTCAAATCATTGTCGCCACCTATTGGGATGTCTAGGTATGCCTACTTAACACGCCCTACCACAAAATAATGACATACAAATCACTGGCTTTATTTGATGTAGCCTACTGCATAGACACCACACAAATGTCAGATTTCTCCTTTGCCCACTAGGCTGTCACTTATGTTTGTGTCACGTTCAAGCCCACCGTCAGTTTATCAAATCTACTGCAGCTAAAGCTAAAGCCAGTTTTGCGAGAGCATTATCACAAAAGCAGCCCAGCTCTAATTCAAACACAATACTAAACTAAAAGCTCAACCACACTACAACCACAGCAATAAAGCCAAAGGATTATTTTTTGTTTTGTTTTAAATGCTATTCAGTTTCTGCCTATAAACTATCACCCATGGACACTGCAGCCACCCCCCCTCTTCCCTCACCAAACAAAACATGATTGAAAAAAGATGAAGAGAAGAGATTGAAAGAAATGAACTTTATTTAAATAAAAGAAAATATAGTTCATTATATAAATAAATGTATATTTATTTATATAAAAAAATTATAAATAAAAGAAATGCATACAAAGAACAGATGTTTTCAAACAGAACAACTTTTTTTTCAACAAAAGTCAATGAAAACTGAGCAAAAACACACATCAAGCGGTCGGTTCTGCGGCAAACAAACGCCCGCAGTTTCTCCTTCAGCCGAGGGCCCCTGGGAATTATCACCTGGCGGATTGCCAGACGCAACTGAGATAACCACGGCAACGGCTCAATGGAGAAAGTCAGTCCGCTACAGTTCACGCGTACCTCGATGTTCCCGGTGCAGAGGAGGTGATCCTCAATTACCTCCGCCTCGTTAACGGAGTCGCCCAGGTGCTGCTTAGCGTAATTCCAAATGGCAGAGTTAGGCAGGCTGACGGAGTGGTCCTCGCCGTCGCATGTCAGCTCCAACAAGCTGTATGTGGCTTAAAAGGACGAGGACTTCTGAAGCATCTTGCAGCCCTCGCACCTGTGCATTGTGCAGCGCTTGGGGAACTCCTCCTGGTTCTTGTGGCACCTCCGGCAGCGCTGCTTCTGTGCGATGTCCGTGCTGACGCAGCCGTGGAGAGTGGTCGTGGTGTGCGATGTACACCGCGCTGACGCAGCCGTGGAGAGTGGTCTTGGTGTGCCATGACCCTCGTCCAAGGGCTCCAGGGATTTGGGCTCGCCCACATCCTCGATCGCGGTTGCGGTGGTGTTCTGAGTGCTGGTCAGTACCGTCAGGTCACCCGACTTCCGTGTCACCAGATGGCACAGCTTGAACGACTTGGAAGGCTCGACGTCCACGATGCTGCTCTCCCACAGCATCTGCTTGGTCTGGCCGCTCCTGTCACAGATCCCGAACTCTTTAAGCTCCCTCATCGTCCCGTCCACCGACACCACCCGGCTCACGACGCCGTCTGCCATTATCTTTGCGTGCAACTCGCTGACCTGTAACACAACACAACAAAGGCAAAAAGAGTTAGTGAGCCGCAGGGTGTGTCCAGGAAGACCGTAGGCTGTGCGACTCTTGCTGCTCTCCGCTTACTTTTTGTCTCGGTCCAGTGACGTCGTTAGACCTGGGCATTCGGAGGGATAGCCCCGGATCCTCTGGGGATAGCCCCGGATCTATGGGCCGTCAACAACAACAACAAAAACTCTAATCGTGACTGAAATAAATAGCCCCGTAGAAGAGACTTTTGTGTTTGTGTCCATTGTGTGCATTAACAGCAGCGCAAGAAAATCTGACATGATCTGGGCAGGTTTAGAATCATTTGTTGCAAAATGTTACAATTTCAATTCTCCTCTACGCTATTACGCATTGCTGTTTCGTGCTTCTACTAACTAGCCTTAGCGAAATAAGTGTACAGAAGGACAAATGGATATTAGAAGTTTCTTTAGAGAAAAAAAAGGGCAGAGCAGGGACAAGAAGTGGAAACTCACAGTGTGTCATCATCTCCCGCAACCCAGGAGGACATTTCGATCAGCTCAGTTTCCATATATCGTGATTTACTATTGAATCACATGCGCAGTAAATATGTTAAACCTGACCTCGTTTGAGGGGGCTTCCAAGCAATGCATGTTGGGCTTGATTTTGACAGAATGGAACTTTTTCTTTTGGGAAAAAAGTTTGTGATAGCCTACACAACCCAAATGCATTGCTTTCAAGGCACCCATAGCCCATTAATTGAAGGGGATGACGTCCAAATGTTTATCCCGAGACGAACACTCACACCTGTGCACTTGACAGAGGTGCATGACGATGTTTATTCTACAGGCTATTTTAATGTCATATTTTGGGTGTTGTATGTGGTGCACTTTGGCAGAAGAGACGTTCTCCTTACACGGTCTTTAAACATCAAAATATTCAGAATGCCGTGACGTGAGTCATTACAATTGGCCTTCCTTTTCATTCTCAAAGTAGGTTCAAATTGCATGTTCATCAGCCCGATTTTCAAAATCTCTCAGGGGAGAAACCCCCCAACCCCAGGACAAAAAGGTCTCTAACTGGGCTCTAGCCCCGAATGTTTTAAATAGCTAGCGTTTTCCTGACGTTGGCCAGCTTCACTGCTCGCTTCGCCAGGGAGGACTGCACGAAAGCCTGCTGCTTGTTGGCTGAAAACACCACCAGCTGATGGTACTCTTCGCGGCCGGTCTAAAGCCTTAATATCTCACGTTCCTCTTGGACGTCTTCATTGGGGACACTGAGTGAACGTATCCTACCACGGTCTCCAACTCGGATCTCGCTTGTTTCGCCAGGCTGGCCATTCTGCTGTTCTTCACCGGATTCCTTCTCCCTCTGACCAAAGCAGCGCTTCAGCCACAGCATTTAAACGCTCTCCTCGCATTTGTTACTTTGTTTCTTTCAAACCAGATGAACGCAGCCCCTTGACCCAGACGTCCCTGCACCTTGAATTGATACATCTCTTCACCAGTCGCGAAAGTATCGTTCTCGAGCCGCCCGCAATCAGACTGTCGGCGTTGATTAAAGCACTTTACTTCGCATCAACAGATACAAAACGGCAAGACCCTCGGACAACCTTTTCAGCGGGGTCAACCGAAGCACATTATAAGATAATTGTTTGCCTGCTCGATCTATTAGCTACGCTACTTTAATAAAAGTCATTAGTTCGATATCACTGCCGATGCAATAACGCAAACGACATGAACCTTTCCTGCACTCTCCACTTCTGTTGACATTGCACGCTCACTACGGGGGCTACACAGTCATTTTCATGTCTGGCAGTTGTCAAATGCTTTGCTTCACAACGTCACGTTTTTCATACAGAATATACACAATTCAAGCCAGGATCTCCCTCACGAAACGCGTGTGCATTCTGCTCTGTTTTATACCTCCTGCGAAAGCAAGCACTACCAACTGTCACTTTTCAGAACCATGGACAATGCACTAGGCTACGTTGGCAACATTTATTACAGTGGGCATCGCTTTCAAATGGCCACTTCAGTCGCGCATTACGAGGCGTGAAGCTGCGTGAAGCTTTAGTACCACTTTCAGCCACTGTACATCGCTCTGCCTGCCGCCCCTTCTGAAAAAGCTCGATTTACCTCGATTTAGGCTACTTGGGTATGGCTTAAGGCTTGACTACACGGTGGTAACGAAAATCGAAATTAGCTGTCTACATTATTGTCAGTGTTGGGTTAACGCAACTACGCAAAACAGTGGTGTGATAATTGAGCCAGTAGAGAAATAAATGTTCAGAATTAATCTGTAGCCTTGGGTAGGCTTCTGCGACGTTATAGGGGCTTAGACAACTATGACCCACGTTTTTTGGTTTCTTAAATTAATTTGCCCTACTTCTTGACTGCAATGTAGTCAATTGACTGCTTGACATGTCATTTTTATTTTTCTGTACAATAAACAAATACATCTGCTTTATGCCGCAGAATTACATTCATATTTGGAACTTACATAGTCCAATGCATCGTTACACTACGTTAGTGTTTCCCAAAACCATAGTAGGAACGAACGTTCGCAACCACTATCGTAAAGTTGTGTAGTTACAACTACACCTCTAGACCTGTGGTAGAAACATAGTTCCAGGGATCTTCATGTCAAAGACGTCACTGACGCCAGTTGTTTGCCAATTAAAAATTATAAATATATTTAGGTTTCTAATTGATATTTACACTTCTAACCACCATACATCCATATTTTAAAATGCCCAAGGCAGAAAATACATAAATTAAAAGTCAATTTGCAGCCATGTGCACGTAAGTAAGTCACACACCTGCAGATAATAATACGGTGGTGCGCACTTTTTGACGAGTCAGCTGAGAATATGTAGCCTTTGATTTTCATGGGGGGTCCTTGTTAGTTTACGCAAACCAAGCCAAGAAGGCTGATTCTGATTTTGATAATATGATCTGCACAAAAGATAAACTTAGGTAAACAACGATGTTAATATTGTTGTCAAAATCTTAACCCAGATTCGAATTCTTGGACAGGGGACTGGTAACTGCTGTGCAACGGCGGCTGTCATCTGCCGGCCATAACGCAATGCGCCACAGAAGTATGTGCAGGTGCCCGTTCACGTGCTACTAAACGTCATTAACCACCTTAGTCCAGATTACTGAAGTTTGGAAACTATCATGGTCCAAACTTACAGTACTATGTAAGTACGACAGTTTTGGGAAACAGTCGTAACTTACATGTTGGTTAGTTGAACGATGCATCCTGTTAGTAAAAAGCTAACCTCCGTAGTTGTACGGGAAACGCACCCCAGATCAGGTTGTAGGCCATTAGCAATCTGTTTATTCTATTTTATGAAGCCTACACAGTACATCACATGCCACAATCTCACTTTCAATAGACAGATGCAATAGCCATTGGTCAAGTATTGAGTATAAATCAATTAAGATAGTACCCTATACAACTTGACAAAACACTGGATTAAATATCGTAGGCACAGGAGAAAACTTGTACATCCATTGGCCCGTGGGGAGATCACATGCCAGTTGCCTCTCCCTTCAGTGCTATGACTCGTTTAGCTGTGGCCTCACAGCAGAGGCTTAGACAACTATGACCCACGTTTTGGTTTCGTAATTTGCCCTACTTATTGACTGCAATGTAGTCAATTGACTGCTTGACAGGTTATTTTTATTTTTCTGTACAATAAACAAATACATCTGCTTTATGCCGCAGAAGCACTTGGCCAGCCTATAGAACGGGCACATTTTGGAGAGAATAGAGAATGCACGACGCTAAGAATCTGTAGGCTATTTGTGGCTGGTTACCAGCAAACAATGTTTAATGCATTAACTCAAGACGTCAAAGATTTTCTAAACAATACAAACAGAAAGTATGCAGCAGGCAGCAAATGTAGAAGAGTCATTTCCAGTGGAAGAACAAAATGCTGAATGAAGCCCAAAGATATGAAGGCATATCTGGCAAGTTGTTATTTTTTGAAGACGTAAATGGTTGGGCTATAGGCCTAGTTTGGAAGAAGGAGAGATATTTGTGTGAGCATGCCACACTATCCACAGCTGTGGTAGCGGGGGGTAGGAGGATCAGGGGCGCCGCTAGGGTTGTATTCCATAGATTTACATTTACATTACATTACATTACATTTGGCTGACGCTTTTTAACCAAAGCGACTAACAACATGGTAAACAGTAAGTTTTAGAACAATTCTCACAATTTTAGGACAGTTTAAAAGAACATTAGAGTACAGTAAGAATAAGTGCATCGGTGAGTGCTGTTTTTAACAGTTACTTGTCAGTTTAAAACGGCTGGTGAGTGCTAGGATCAGTAAGACTTGTTGTAAGTGTTGCTATGAGAGTAGATGTTCTCTAAAGAGCTGGGTCTTCAGGAGTTTTTTGAAAGTGGAAAAGGATGTCCCTGCCCTTGTAGGAACTGGAAGTGTGTTCCACCAACGAGGAACAACAGATGAGAAAAGTTTGATTGGCTTGAGCGTGCGGGTGGTAGAGCTAGACGCCGCTCGTCAGAGGAGCCGCAGCGGTCTGGAGGTAGTGTAAGTCTGTAAGAGGGCATTCAAGTAGGTGGGAGCAGAACCAGAGAGACTACTTTGTAGGCAAGCCGCTAGAGACTTGAATTTGATGCGGGCGCCATAGGTAGCCAGTGTAGCTGGATGAGCAGCGGGTAACATGTGCCCTTTGGGTTGGTTGTAGACCAGGCGCCCGCCGCGCTCTGGATCATCTGAAGTGGTTTCACTGCGCAGGCTGGGAGACCTGTAGGAGGGCATTGCAGTAGTCGAGTCGAGAGATGACTATTGCCTGAACCAGAAGTTGGGTAGCATCTTGGGTCAAGTAAGTCCTGATTTTCCTTATGTTGTAGAGTGCAAAACGGCATGACCGGGCTTAATTGAGGCAACATGATCTGAGAAGTTTAGTTGGTTGTCAAGAACAACTCCTAGATTTCTTGCAGTCCTGGTCGGTGAAACAAACAGGGAGTCAAATTTGATGTTGATGTCGTGGGTGTATGGTAGGTTTAGCTGGGATGACCAGCAGTTCAGTCTTTGAGAGGTTCAGCTGGAGGTGGTGTGCCTTCATCCATGTAACTATGTCTGAAAGGCAATCCGAGATCCGTGCTGAAACCAGGGGTCGCCAGGTCGAAAGGACAGATAGAGCTGTGTGTCGCCTGCATAGCAGTGGTATGAGAAGCTGTGCTTAACGGATAATCTGTCCCAAGGAGGTGGTGTAGATAGCAAAGAGGAGGGGCCCAGCACTGAGCCCTGGGGACCCCTGTGGTGAGATGGTGAGGTGCGGATAGCTGACCAAGCCATGATACGTTAAACGAAAGTCCCTGTGAGGTAGGATTCAAACCAGGAGAGAGCAGAACCGAGATTCCCATGTCAGCGAAAGTATAGAGAGAAGGATACGGTGATTAACCGTGTCAAAGGCAGCCGATAAGTCAAGCAGAATGAGTACTGATGACCGAAAGCGGTCGCCTGAAAGCTTCTTTAAGGCTTCTGTTACAGACAGCAGAGCCAAGCCGGTAGAGTGGCCGCTTTTGAACCCAGACTGATTTGGATCCAGAAGGTTGTTCTGTGAAAGGAAGTCAGAGACCTGTTTGGAGACTGCTTTCGTTCAATGCCTTTGGATAGGAAAGGCAGTAGTGAGACAGGGCGGTAGTTCTCGACTTGAGCAGGGTTGAGAGAAGCTTTCTTAAGTAACGGTGTTACCCGGGCCATTTGAACGCTGTTGGAAATGTGCCAGAGGTTAGCGCAGGCATTGATCACATGTGTGATAGCTGGAGCGATGGTCGGGCTGATGGACTGAAGTAGGCTCAGAGGGTATAGGGTCCAGCGAGCATGTGGTAGGACGGCTGCATGTCAGGAGTCTGGACACTTCACTCGGGAGAGAGGCGTGAATGCTGAAAAAGATGTTCCAGCAGTCCCTAGAGGTTGTAGGAGTGCGGTATCTGAGTCAGATGCGTTGAGTGGGCATGTAGAGAATTGACTGCTGATTGCCGCCACTTTTGTTTGTAAAAAAATGAGGCGAGGGTATCTGCAGTAAGGCTGGATGGAAGAGGAGGCAGCTGAGGGTTGAGTAGCAATTTGAAGGTTGAGAAAAGTTTTCGAAAGTCTGTAGCGCTGTTGATTTTGTCATGGTAGAAAGCAGTCTTAGCAGCAGTGATGCTGGCTGAGAAGGAGGTCAGGAGTGTCTGGTAGTTTTGAGGTCGCCAGCTAGTTTGGATTTGTGCCATTTCCTCTCCTGCTGCTCTGAGTTTGGTGCGCCAAGCATCGGAGGGTATCATTTAGCCATGGATGAGAATGTTTGATCGAGCTGGCCTTGTGGTAAGAGGGCACAGCTCGCCTAGACACGAGGTCAGTGTGGAGCAGAGCGAGTCAGTGGCTTCATTAACCTCCAGAGAGAGAAGGTGTTGGAGTGGAGGTAGACCGAGGCAACCACAGAGGAGAAGTGCGTTGGAGACAGGTTCCGGATGTTGCGGTGGAATGTGACCATCGGCTGAGGAGCCGGAGGCTGTTCTGACAGGCTGACGTTGATAGATAGATAGATACTTGAATTTCCCCTGGGGATCAATAAAGTATCTATCTATCTATATTGTTGGTGATGTGTGTGTTGTTGGTGGTGATGTGTATATTGTTGGTGATGTGTGTGTACTTGAATTTCCCCTGGGGATCAATAAAGTATCTATCTATCTATCTACATAAATTGGAACAGAAAGCCCTTCTTAGTCACGTCAACCTACCCATGTCATCCCTTATCAAATAGCCTACCGCATGAATCGTCTAACTTTTACAACACTGGCTGCAGGCTACGTGGGCTATAGGGTTGTTTCAAGCTTTTTATGGGATGAGGGAGATTTCTCCCCCAGGAATTTTGTTAAAATTCTGGTTGCTAAACACACTATTTAAACGCAGTGTGGGAAGGACAGGAATACCGTTAGAGAGCAGGGGCTCAAATTAGGTGAACATACATACTAACCCTAACCCTAGCAGGGGCTCTGGCTCAAATTAGGGGAACATACCTACTAACCCTAGCCCTAGCAGGGGCTCTGGCTCAAATTAGGTGAACATACCTTATGCGCATTAACTTCACTGCCCAACCCGCGAAAAAGGGAAAGAAAAAAACAAGTTTATGTCGCAATTTGCGATAGAGAAAAACACAGATATGGTAATCTACTAACAATAACGATTTGCTCACAACACTCTAAATACATTGCACTGCTGTTTTGGTTTTCCCAAACTTTTCGATGACAAGCCTACGCAGTCAAGGATTTTTAACACCCGCACCAACCCTACTCGTCATGACGCGCCTTAGCCCCAAAAAGGTTGAGAACCTCTGCTCTACGCATGAACTGAATCCTTGTTCTAAACAGTGCTTTATTTTTTTACAGAGGAAAGCAAACAATTCAACATTTTAAACATGTGTAGACCGTGACCGTAGAGGACAATCTCTCGCTGCTGTCAGTGTCAGCATCACTGCTAAGAACAGTACGTCTTTTAACGTTACGGTTAAACGCCTGAAAAATATGAAGCTGCTGCTGTTGTTTTCTTTTCATGACTGAATGATTTAGGCTATTATCCTATAATTGAATGGAACGTTGTGTTTTTAAGCGTCAGAATTGACCCATGCAAAGCCACGGCAATGCTACGTTTTCATATTTTATAGTCTATGATTTCCATGCACACCATATTCCGGTTTTATTCTGAATAATGCCAATATTCAGATTGCACATGAGTCAATAAATATAGGCTAGTTGTCACAAGTGTTTTTTTTATTGTTGTAGGCTAATATTGAATGATTTCATAAATAAAGCTGTGAAAAAAAATATGCACGACAGTGTGTACAGGATTAAATACTGCCGGGCTTCACTGAGGAGGATTACTGTTTGCGCAGGATTTATATAAAATTCAACAGAAGGCCTGCCTCGAATGCAGGCTTGCCCAAAAAAAAGGCCTGTGGTTTGCGCAGCCTACAGTAAGTAGGTCTTAGTGAGTTAGGAGTCCTCAGAGCTGTCTCAGAGGTGGAAAGTTGCGTTCGTTGGGGGCAGGGCCGGATTAACAATTCATAGACCCTTGGGAACAAATGTCTGATGGCCCCCCCTGCCAACGTGAATCGGGCGGTCAGTTAATAACTTAGGCCTATCGTGAAGATTTGTATTGCCATTTAAGGCACGAGCGCATCTGTGAGGCCAAGCCTCACCAAGTAGCCTGTTTGTTTACAACTAGCATTACATTTAATTAAACTGCTTATAGGCTATACTGAAATAGTTTCAACATTTTGAATATCAGTGTCGGGTGAATTAGGAAATGCCATGGCTGAAAGCTGCTTGGGATCCCCCCTGTCAAGCAATAACCATACAAAAAGTTAAAAACAGATGACGTGATGCGCGTCACTGACATAATGCGCAAATAATATAGCCTAGATATTCCAATATATTCGATTACATGTGTTTATTTTAGAGGCACCATTGAGTAGCCTATGCGAAATAGCCTTAAAATCGTTGTTGTGTGCATTCTGATTTCTCCACCTACTGGTTTCCTTGCACGTGCATGCGCTGCAGCAGTTGTCAGACATTCACAAACAAGTTGTTTTAGGCGGTTTGAAGTCGCTTCCATACGCCATGAGCCGGGCTACATTACAGCCACTGGACAAAAGACATGTAAAAAAAATATATGTTTTGAAAACTAGCATTAAACTGGATTCGATCCCGCAAAAGCAACACACGTGTGACTCTCTCCATCCTGATTCCCTACTCTTTGAGCCAACTAATGTTACGCGAATCAATTAACTATTGTAGGCTACCAATAATTAATAAAAGATGTATTTGGTGATGACGTTATTGTAGGCCTAGTAGACCTACATTCTGAGAAATTAAATGGTATGAGAAACGATCTACATGGCGACCAGACCGCTGATGTCTTCAAGGGTTGAATGAAGGGAGTTTGCAAAAAATTAGTGTATTTTTCAAGTCAATAAACATTCTTAATTTTCGAATGTCTTTGTCAGGGAACATCTGACTTTTAAAAACCATAGGCCTGGTAGTCGCCCAGACAAGGAGTTATAAGATAAAGGCAATACCATTTGTGTCACCTAATGCAGTTCAGTGAATTAGCAAGATACCATCAGAAGGTAACAATCATAAAGCACAGTAGCGGCCTTGCCTTCTCGCCTCAAGCATGAAGCTGTCTGCGTGTTGTAGGCTAGATTTATGGAGTTCTTTCTATCTGCTTTACTTTTTGTGAGTTGCACCACCTAGGCTATGTTATAGACGTTCTATGAGGTACCAGTGTTTAGCTGTGTCACAAAACAATAAGCTTTGTCAGACTACTTTTAAAATGATATTCAGGGCTATTTACATTTTAAACATTCGGGGCTGAAGACCCGACAAAGCCTTGGGGTTAATTCTTCAGGTGGGAAGTGTCAGGAATTTTCATACGAGAGACGCTCTCATTGGTGGTTAGTATATGGAGTAGGGAATTGACAGCAACATATCCCATCACATTATGAGATGCTGAATTTAACATAAACTGCGATGTTTGATTTTAAATTAATGTCAATTTAGCCGACTGTAAGCTGGCACACGCGGGTGCTTTCGATGTTTTCAGTGGTGCCCGAGAGACGGAGCATCCACGGTATCGGGCGCCTATGACAAGCGTATCTCAAGGGTTGCATCCATTACAAACAAACATGCAATGTGAACGTCTGGGATTAGGGAGAGCACTAAATGCTCTTCTGAATAAGCACAAAGTCAAGCCTTTAAATGAAAAACACTTTAATAAGCAAAAAAATAAACGCTAATGAAGTAAACTTGTGACCATCAAAAATAGTTTATCGCCTGTAACTCCGTGATAACAGGACGTAACAGGAAGGCATTTGGCTGAGCAATGGAGGTTAATATGCTCTATATTTTGTCCAAATGATGTCTGTCTATCATCGTTGCACTCAGAGAAAACCAGAATGTTTAATTTGTCCTGCGTTTCTTCTACGGCTGCAAACGGGATTCACTCGCGGTTAAAGACAAGTTCGGTATTTTACACTTAAAGCCCTGTTTTCAGATAGTTTATGATTAAATAGAACGTTTAAGATTGAAATTTGGACACATGCTGCTGTCCTGAGAATTTTTGGTTTCTGTGGTAGGGCCCCCCTCCTCCACAACGCTGCATAGGTGCACTGGAACAATCCTTCCTAAAACGCATTAAACTTTCGTTTACAAAGACGTGAAACTCACCGAGTGGTCAGGGGTGTTCGCTCATATGCTCACACAAAAATCGCTGCAAAAGATTCTTTCCAACTTGTCCTTTAACCAAATATTTCTTTATTAAAGCAGAGCAGGCATATTTCTGGCTATTAAATTATTTCTAAACCAGTCTGCTAATGTCTGTAGTGAAGTCTGTGTAGGGTTTTCCAGCTCCATTTCTTTTTACGAGACACCCTACTCCCTTGAGACCTCTGCCGGTTGTTGCAGCGTCACTGGAAAAATACAAATTAAAGTCGCGTGATCCCGCACGCGGACCGCAAGGGAAGCTGGCCAAGTCGAAGCACTGCCCACTGTATCTCCTTTTTCACAAAATACATTTCTGATTTTCCTTTCAGGATTTCCTACCTATTTTTGAAGGAGCAAATTGACCCGAGCACAGGCAGTTTGCCTATTACTGCCTTCACGCTGCGGCATAAGTTGACTGGGATGGCTTTGCAGGACTTACTGACACTGATTGACATTTTAATCCCTGGAACTCTACAGTCAACCAAATTCCTTTTTGAGAAGGAGCAAGGTATAGTGTCTCAGCTGGATTGCATGTTCTGCTGCATTTCAAGTAGCAGAAAAAGCAGAGCGTTGTGACGAATGCCTGAGGCCTTTTTCCCAAAAGGAGTGTCTGGACAATGGAAGCTTTGGCATATATGCCCCTTTAAAACAACTTAAAGGTTTTTTCAAAAACATATCAGCCACATTTATCAGGGATGAGGTGTTGTTTCTCATGTTAGTAACTCTGATTACTATGTGGAACTCATGAACAGAAAAATATCACCACAGGATTTCACTTTGATTTTTAACATAGATGGTGTCCCTCTGTTCAAGTCCAGCAAATTGTCTATGACTCCAATTCAGTGTGCAATCACAGAGGTGAAAAGTATGAGGCAGCATATTTTTTTTGTAGGTATGTGGCTTGGGTCTGAAGTATGTATAGTATTAGTATATATACTCTTTTGATCCCGTGAGGGAAATTTGGTCTCTGCATTTATCCCAATCCGTGAATTAGTGAAACACACACAGCACACAGTGTACACACAGTGAGGTGAAGCACACACTAATCCCGGCGCAGTGAGCTGCCTGCATCAACAGCGGCGCTCGGGGAGCAGTGAGGTGCCTTGCTCAAGGGCACTTCAGCCGTTCCTACTGGTCGGGGTTCGAACCGGCAACCCTCCGGTTACAGGTCCGAAGTGCTAACCAGTAGGCCACGGCTGCCCCAAAACAACGTGAGACCGCGGAAACGGCCGTAACGGCGGACGGTGCATCAGGCCGGATTCGAACTGGCGATGCAATTCTTAAAGTGCTATATAGCACAGCGCTGCCTTTTCTATGTGCGCCACGGAGACGCCAACATAAGGGTGCTAACTGAGCCTTTTGTTAAGGAATGTACCAATCTGAGTCAGAAGGGTTTGACTTGGAAAAACAGTGACGGTGTGCTCATCACATCAAAAATTCATCCACTCGTGTGCACTGCTGATGCTGTGGCATCCCTGTTCTCCGCAACTGCACACAGTTTAATGGGAGGTTTGGGTGTGATTGGTGCAAACATCCTGGGGAATATGTTGCAAAAGGTGATGGGCATATGAGGTGTTACCCTTTTCAGTTGGCAATCCCAATTCGGCATAACACCAGCCACATCCAGGAGGCTCTAACAGCTAGTCAGACACAAGAGGTTGTTGATGGAGTCAAGGGTCCGTCTGTTTTGAGTATGATGGAAAATGTTGACATCATCAGATCATTCGTCCCTGATTACATGCACTCTGTGTTGCTTGGAGTAACACGTTACATTGTAAATCTTTGGCTTGATTCATCTAACCACAGCCAGCCCTGGTACATTGGGCACAGTATTCCTAGCATTGATCAGCGGCTTATTTCAATCAAAAGTCCAATTGAAATTGCCAGACCACCAAGGTCTGTTATGGAAAGGAAGTTTTGGAAGGCTTCAGAGTGGCAGAGTTTTCTCTTGCATTATGCATTGCCAATTCTGTCTGGCATATTGCCATCAAGGTTTCTGAAGCACTTCTTTCTCCTCAGCTACAGCATATCACCCTTGTTCAGGAGAAGATTGACAGAAACATACTTCCAGTGATAGATGTAGCTCTGGGCAAATTTGTCATTTTCATGGAGCAATTATATGGCAAAGAGCATTGTACTTTCAATGTTCATCAACTGACACTAGAGATGCACCGATAGATCGGCTGGTGACCGGAATCGGCCGATTTTCACGTGATCGGCCATGACCGACGACCGGCCGGTCAGTCTGAGACATGCCGATTTTATGCCGGTCAAATACACTCGTGCGCCACAATTGTAACAACACCCAGCTGAGTTTGCAAAGTTTGAAGAAGCTAGCAACCAGGCCAACACTCAGGGCTGGATGTAGGGCTACAAAGAAAGCGCTAATAGGCTACTGAGTTTTTCTATGCAGCAAATGCCCGTCACTGCAGCTAATTGCGTGCCCACAGCTGAACCACAAGCCTGCTGAACGGAGATAAACGATTACGACATTAAAAATAATCATAGGCTAGGCTACATAATAAGATGTCAACAAGCAGTGACATACAGTAGCCCTAGTAGTTCTACTCCACTTAAAAAAAAATACTCTAACTATTTACTGCACGTAGACTAGGGCTATGCCTTAAAATACCCTAGTCTAGCAGATTGAGAAGTGGATGTCGTGAAAGTGAACAAATGATAGCCTATTAGAAAGGCAAACAAACGTTAAAGTTGCTTTTGACATAGTAGCCTACAATGAAGAAAACTGATGCTCTGAATACTGAATCAGCCGTCTGTGAAAGTTTCTATAGCCTAATTGATGCATTTAACCGGAATTTGGATTTAATTTTTTCACCGCAAAACAGACGTGCACTGTTTTCATATGGTGGAGCACCTAATCGCTATTAGCACTTCTCCCTGTGTTTTGCGTGATAGCCTAGGCTGCTACCACTTTTCCCTCGCCTTCCCATAAATTCATCAATGCATATGAAAATATGTTACATGGTAGTATGTTCAAATGTATCATGAAAATTGTTCTTAAATCTTTAGTTGGATATTGGATGTGAGAAGCATAAAATGGGTGTTCCATAACTTAACTTAATCCATAATTTGATACTGCATCTGAAGTTAGACTTGAAAAAGAATCTGTCTGCTCACCGGTTCCATTTTTTTTTAACAGCCATTTCATCATTGATAAGTTGATTACACGTCTATATTAACATGTTCTATCAAAGAAAAGATAGAAAATAACTATTTGTGTGTGTGCTGTAAAATGGTTAGAAGAAATTAAATCGGAATCTGCTAAAATCGGTATCGGCAGGTCAAACTCTATGGGAAATCGGTATCGGCCCAGAAAATTGCAATCGGTTAATCTCTGACACATCTGGTCTCTTCTGTGAAAGACTTTGGTCCTCTCCCAGGTGTTTCTGCATTTGCGTTCGAGTCCAATAATGGTCAATTAAAAAACATGATCTGCGGCACTCGATATGTTGCATCCCAGATCATACATAAATTCCAACTGATGAAAAAGTCTTCCATGTATGGCTAGCAACAGGAACTTGGAATTGGCAGGTGAACGTGTCCACAGCTATTTTGATAGTCTGATTACATCCAAACGTCAAATTCGCTCTGCTCATCATCTGCAGGATGGTGTTGCTCTTGGCCCTGGGAGAAGAAAAGAGTTGTCAGTTACAGAGATGTTGGCCTTGGAAGATCTTCTGGGGCAAAGGCCCAAAGGTCTTCTGTTCTACAAAAAAATGATCACCAATGGTCTGGTTGTTCAGACGTCTGACTACTGCTCCAAATTCAAGAGCGATAATGCTGTTGTTTGTTTAACTGAAGGTAACTATGCTAGAGTCACTGAACTTGTAATACCTGGTGATCACATAAGCCAAGGGGTTGCAATTGCAAAACTGTTCACCACCATTTCAGACAAAGTCTACACAGACTCCGAGACTGGTGTTGGATTCACGATCGTTTTGCGTTGTGTTTTAGTTCTGATGTCTGTACTGAAGATGGTCAATAAAGCTTGACGGCTGGATCAGGATCGGTGATTAAAAGAATTTATTGTAGATGGTACAACACTCACTAACCGAGCACAGGCTAAGTCTCAAACAGTAAAACTGCACAGAGTCTAACAGGTGTGGTAGTTAGAAGCGGGCTCCTGTTGAGCGTCTTGGCATCAGATGCTCCCCGAGTCGCTTCCTCGATCCGTCTCGAAGTCCAAGCCTGAGACAAAGCCTGTTATACTAAAATCATATCAACGTAAATCATGCCAACGTGGAAGGTACCAGAAGGTACCAGCCATAGAATAGGAAAAGTACTAGCCCTGAAAACAGAATAACAAGGTGATATCTCATTCTGCCCATGCTATCACTACGGCCATGAACATGGCAGTCTGACCTGTTGATGGTAAATCCTATGTGCAGCCACACAGGCGCCTAAGGATTAGAACTAGGGAGTGAAACAATGGCATGTACTTCTCCACGTCTCTAACACAGATGAACACATCAGAATACATACAGAAATACCCCAGATTTCTACACTGGCATAAGGCACTCTCAGTTTTTATTGTCAGTTTCACCATCAAATCAGACAGTCGCTTTCCGCTTGTCCAGCATAAATGCAAAGGGCATTGTTATGACTGTTGGCCAGTCTACTTATATTGCTCCTTTACTGAGCGTGGAGGAAGTTTATTAGATTTAGATTTTTAAAACATAATAAAGGCTCCACACTGTGACCCTATACTGTAATCAGAATCAAAAAATGTATCGTCTTTCATAGAGAGAAAATAATTTTCAGCATGGCTAAAAATGCAAAAACAAAACCAGACAATTTACACACATTGTTGTTATTGACAGTGGGAACAAATTCATTTTGGCAAATGTTTTGATGGGGGGTAAGTCTGGGCGGCCTGATGGTAATAAATAGAAAAAGTTATGCAGGGGATGGGTGAGTTTTGACGTGATGTTTAGTTTTCCTTATAGTTGAGTTTGAAAATATATTGAAAAAGAGAATAGTTTCAATGATTGATGAATTTATTTGTAATGGCCACACCCAGCCCTTCATGGGCTAGGATAGCAGTATATCTTTCTAGATAACTTGTCCATCATTGTTCTGTATATCACATGTGCTTTTTTTGGTCAATAAAAATAATAATAACCACATAACTGCTTCTAACACATACTAACACATAACACATGTTCATCACATTTATTTCTGATTAGGTGTAAATGTAGGTGTAAAGCTAGATAAGTATATATATAAGTATATATACTCTTTTGATCCTGTGAGGGAAATTTGGTCTCTGGTGAATTAGTGAAACATACTCGGCACACAGTGAGGTGAAGCACACACTAATCCCAGCGCAGTGAGCTGCCTGCAACAACAGCGGCGCTCGGGGAGTAGTGAGGGGTTAGGTGCCTTGCTCAAGGGCACTTCAGCCAAGCCTACTGGCCGGGGTTCAAACCGGCAACCCTCCGGTTACAAGTCCGAAGCGCTAACCAGTAGGCCACGGCTGCCCCTATGTAGATAGATGTATCATCACTTCATATAGTGAAATGAGTCATGGCCCCTCCACCCACTATGGTTGGGCATAAAGGTTATTTTTAGGGTCCGAACACAGGTCAAGCTGCAAGGCCAGCATCTTTCAGTGTGAAGCCCTTCAATTTTACATATCTCGCCAGGCTTTGAGTATTATACAAAGCGGTGATTAATTTGGATGAAAATGTACACAGTATAAGCTGCATGACTCTTTGCATTGCATGTCTTGTATAGCGCCACCATCAGGCAATAAACATAATTACATTTATTTACATAGTTTAAAGGTCTCATTCACTGAGAAACCATTTAATACTTGTTACTTTCGAAATACTATAGCTCACTACAAGTTGCATATGCATGCTGCATGTGAAAATGATCTTCTACCCCCATTGCCCACATTAGCCAATGAAAGAAAATACACGGAAAAACAAGCGAATCAGAAAGAGCCCTTCCCAATGACGCCGAAGGGAAACTGATTATTCATGGCCTCGCCCACCTTGGCTTGTGACCGCCTACTGGAAGATTTTGCGGCTAGGGGATTGTCTCTCTGCAGCTAGTAGGAGCTAACAGCAAGTTGCTAACATGGCGGAAAAAAATTGTGCCTGTGTTATTTGTGGCAATAACACATCAATGTTGCATGTCTTGCCTTAAAAACAAGAGTTGAGGAAGAAATGGTTCGGATTTATCGTTGGAACACCACCACCGAAGTAGTGCAACATTAGTTCTGTGTTCCAATCATTTCGACCACCACTCACAGCCTACAGTTAGAAAGTGGTTTTGCATCGATGTTCTGAAAAAACCTGGTTCTGTACCGTCATGACGATCGACCACCAGCTCACAGGCTGTAAGTACAAACAAACTTTTCCACCTAACGTCTGTTACAAAATAGCATGTTCATATTCTTCACGTTAGCATGCATGAAAAGGGTACAAGCTAGGCTTAGGCTAGCCTATATTACAGGAAGTTACACCAGGCACGTAACTGAAGTGTTCTGTTGGTGACGTGTAAAATCAGAGAATGTCTAATAGGAAGGGCTCTGGTAAAATCCATTAGAGGAATGGTCTATTTTTCCCGAACGTAGCCTACAGGCTGTCACACCCCGATGTGAGTCACGCATGCTCAGATTGATAGGTTTTACGGCATAACGCCAAGGGATCCGACTTAAATCCATAAAATAATTCACTTTTCTGTTTCAAAAACGTTTTAGCTATCTAAGATTGTTTGATTGCTAACGTTAGCAAACACCATTCAAGTGGCAGCCTTTGTTGTGCTTGATTGCTTACTTACTTTCCAGCAGTGAACAAACTTCGTTATGTAGGTCAATTTTTATTGATATTACAGAAGTCTCCCGCTAGCAGGCTACTTCAGCCTCTAATCTAGAACTGACATTAAATGTGATGCCTTACGCTAAATAATACATTACTGCTGTGTAGGCTAATGTCATTATTCTGTGTCTAACAGCACAGGTAGTCGCAAAGTGACGCATGCGCGACTCACATCGGGGAGTGACACAGGCCACTAACATGCCAGGTGTAGCTACTTCCATTGATTAGGCCTATTGGAAGCTAATTGTTGCAGTACATAACGCAAACGGAATGCTTCAGTTACGTGCCTGGTGTAGCTAACGTTACACTCATAAGAAACTGACCACACTACCCAGAGATTTAGCTTGTTGAACCTATAATCTTCTAACCTAAGCGTTAAACCACAAATAATAATATTAGCAACAATATCTTATGCTCAACTAAGTACGGGTATTGTTCTAGTCTAAACAGGGAAAATCAAAAACACAATACCCGTGCACTATTAGGCTAAGTTGCTATCACTAGAGCCCAGGTATTTACACTTTAGTCTAATTTATGTCTTCTTGCCATTATTACATTGACCTTTGTAGGCCTACAATGATGTTTTGTTTGATTACTTGCTGTTTACTTAGTGTTTTGTAGGGGTGTAATGGTACACAGAAGTCTCGGTTCGGACATCACGGTTCGGTACGAGTTCGGTACAATGGAGGGAAAAGCAAAACAAAAATGCAGAATGCATTTTTTTTTTTTTTTGTGCATGTCTCAGGCTGTACCACCTAGTGTCATACAGTCTCTTCCCTGAGCTATCTGCAACAGCCTGAAGTGTGTAAGATGTAGGCTAAACAGTACAATAAGTACCCAGACTCGTGTAACTTGTAAACAAAATAAGACAATCAGCTATAAAAATAAAAATAGGCCTACAGCATCTGTTATTTCTGAAAGTGCAAATTAGATAGAATAGAATAATAATTTTTAAAAATCCACTTAAGCAAGACCTTCATCTGTGTTTAGTTGTATATGGAAGGGTCTACAATTTGCCTCAATATATTTCAGTGTGTGTACAGTAATAATCTAGCCTACTTAACTGTGAAAATATCACACTATTTTGCCTTCTTTTAAAAAACAAAATTGCTCCTTTCATTTCATAAACAGACTACAACTAGAAGTCACGTGACTTTGCCCTTTCACCGTAGCATGGTTTGTTTATTAGCCTGGTTAGCGTTGACACTTTCTTTTACTGTCCATGCACTTAACACTACCAGCTCCTCATGTGAGAAGTTACAAGTTACCCCAACATAAAGGTAATTAACCAAGCGATTTACATAGCTGTCTGTCATTACGAAATCGTTTAATTTAAGCCATAGGTTTTGGCCCTATTTGTATGTGTATCCAAAGGCTTGTGAAGTGCAGGGGAAGTTTTTTTTTTCTCGTTTCAGTGATTGGTAGCCTATCATCTGGGTGTTGGCTTTGAATATGTGTAGCATGTTATATTTCCACTCACATACCCAACAACTGCTGAACAACGCCGACACACAGTTTCATCTTATCCACCACTCTCTCGCTCGCCTGTAACTGTAACTGAAGTTCTCAAACTTGCGATCTTAAAGAGACCAGCGGTTACACTAACTCTTGTGGCTCTGACTGACTGACTCAACCGACTACCTGACAAAAAAAAACATAGGCGCCAATCAGAGCTAAGGAGGCTACAGATTAGCGTTAAGTGTCGCTAAAGAACTCCCGTAACTCTTGTACGGTAGGCTACTTAACAGTAATTGCGCATGACATTAATTAATCCGCACACGAGTTTTATGTATTTTTATACCGTGTATTCTCCGTGTAAATTCATGCACCGAACCGTGACGCCCGTACCGTTTGGGTTCAATACGAATACATGAACCGTTACACACCTAGTGTTTTGTATGTCTTCCAGAGCACATCCTCATGTCAGGCTACACAGCTTTCTAGCCTACATTAGGTCATCATGTTAGAAGCAAAGGATTGTGATCTAACTTTTATTGTTGTGCTAGTTCAGGGGTGGGCAACTAATTTCCCCAAGGGGCCACATGACAAACTGGGACTGTTGAGGAGGGCCGGACCCAAAATACCAAACTCAAGTCTGAACTTAATTCTGTACAATTCTATTCTGTTCTTGTATAACACATTAAGTAAATCATATGTTTTGTTTACTACTCGTAAGAACAGATGAAAATGTGAGGGAGACAAAGGAAAAACAGCAATAGGCTATTTAATCTATGTCCAGTATTTAATCCTCATTCTCGAAAATTATTTTTTGACATTGACATTTTTTTTTTTTCAGTTTTCAAAGACTGATATAAAAAAGTACTACAATATCTATATAATGAAAATGTGAAGGAGTCAGTACAACCATAGGCCTGTGTCACTATTTCATCAGCACTCAGCAATATTTCATCATTAAATCATTACCATCATTAAATGCAGAATTAGACTATGAAAATGTGGCGCAAACAATAGTAGGCTGTCATTAGTTAATCAACATGCACAAAGAACTATTTTTAAAATGTAGGCTATGTTTTTGCTTTAACTTTATGCACAAAACTGTGATTGGTCAACTCGTTGTGTGTTGAGCCGGCTGCTTCAAGCAACCTGTGGGTAGTAGCATCATACTAGTTCGCTAACATAAGCTTTGCAAATAAACTCAGACATATTTTGGTTACAATGACGGGGTTATCCGAATGTAAACTATCTAGCTGCCAGTAACGTTTTGAAATTAACACTTCGTATCGCCAACAAACAGCAGGAGTTAGTTCTGACAACCTTTAGCGGTGGGTGAGCGGCGCTTGACATAAGAGACACAAAACTTTGAAAGGTTTACGCCGACTTAAAGGCAACTGCATTGTGTCGACGCAGAAGCATAAATTCTATTCACCAGCACATCAGTGAGGGTGTTTTTACGTATGCATCCACGGACAAATGTATGGGTGTACAAATAGCAGTCGCTTTCAAAATAAAAGCAACGATATTGATTTGCGTGCATTATCTCTATGCTAGGCTCTTGACTATTGTTCTTTCACGGACCTTACACGGGCCGGATGTGGTCCGCGGGCCATATGTTGCCAATGTATGTGCTAGTTAGTTTCTAGTAGGCTAATACAGGTTCTTATGTGCTCGTCAATGTTTGAGAAAGTCAATTCATGGGTTTCTTCAGGTCACTTTCCACAGGTGTATAAAATCAAGCACCTCGATTATGAATGCAGACTGCATGGTGCTTGATTAATACACCTGTGTAAATGGACCTGATGAAACCCATGAATTGCATAACAGATAGAATTGATATTGCCGAATGTCTTCTTGTGGGTGTGCTACTTAGGGCCAATCTCAATTCTCTATTTTACCCCTTCCCCTTAGTTTTGCGCGTGCACGTGAGACGAAGGGCTATCTCATTTCGATCGAGGGGTAGGGATAAGGGCAAGGGGTAGATACCCCTTAAAACCAAGTAAGATCGGGAGCTTACTTGAAACCGAGGGGTAAGAGAAATACCCAACATACACTGCTCACACCGGAAAAATAAGCACACCGAGAGATTCATTGACATGAAATGTTGGCATTAATAAGGATTATAAAATTAAAATGGTAATTGTTTTATGTAGCATTCAATCTTGTGACCATATATTGAAGGTCCTGTTCTTCACGAGGAAGTTTTCAAAAAATCGCTGTTTTGTGAATGTTAACAGCACATAATTATTTGCACGAATGTCTCGCATTTTACATATTTCCATGTCTACCCCGCGAATTGGCAGCATACCATGTCAGAAATGTAAAGTCCAACAGCAGCTAAATTCGCTGAACTTTTTTACCGCTCGTCTGATATAAATGCTGCATAGGCCTACTGCTGCCGACTCCTCACATAGGCTATTTCAGGTAGCGATTGCTTCTGATGTCAAGTAACGACCATTTGGATATTATTGTAAAATATCAAAGGAGTTGTGGGATGTTTACATAGCAAACTGCATGTTTATTTTGTCCCCCATCCCTGTTTCATTCACCCGGACCAAGGTAGGCTGCGAACGAATAGGCACGTTCAGCTGTTGTTGAAATAATTCCTGAACGGTTTTATTCCGAGCTGAAAATGCAATTATAGCCTATTTGACAGAAGACAGGTTGCTAGTGACAAAATATTAGCTTTCAGTGTGGTACGATCTCTATAAATTACGTTAATTCAAGTGTTTCAATCATCCAGCTCTCCCTTATGGTTAGTGGTAGGCCTATCTCATTTCCAAGGGGAATATTCTTCACCCCTATGTCTTGCCACTCGGTTTCGAGGGACAAGGGCTAGGGGTAAGATGAAGGGATAGGGGAAGGGGTAAAACAGAGAATTGAGATTGGCCCTTAGTACACCATACACCTTACCACCGTTTCCATTGTGCCAGTACAGTTTTGTGTGTGATAGTGAATGTCCTTTGTACTATTGGTATCTTGTAACTTGACAGTAATACACATTTATTTTACTTTAGGTACCCAAAAAGAATACTTCATGAAAAGTCAAGCCTGTTCATCCAAGGCCAGCTAGAAGACCTCGGGTTGATCAAGAGGAGGAGGAGGATGAAAGTGACATCTCCACAATAACACCTGATGGCTCCACCTATGGCCCAGCGCAATCAAAGAGCAATGTAATAGAATCATCACAGCCAACGAATGTGTTTTGTGTGTTGTCTCTTCGGATCCCCAGGACAATACAAGCCGAAACAACAACTCAGACCTTTTCCCCTAAATAATCCCAGCACCATCTTACAAAGGATCTGTAGGCCAGATGTCTGGTCTGCATCGTCTGGCAAAAAGAGGACATTGTTAATTCTGTGCATAGTTTGGATGTTCTTGTTTTGTGTTTGCATTATTTTAATAGACTGCAATATTACTATTTGTCAGTGTTTCACGGACCACCTATAGGGATGCAAACGGCGCGCCTTTTGGCGGATGCCGCCTTTTTCACGGCTGTCTGGGGCACTTGTGTGAATCGTGCAGATCCGATGAGTTTTTCTTTTGGGGGGGGGGGTGAAGTGTCTGATTATAATTTCATCAAAGTTAATTCTGTATTAAAATGACTAAATAAACACATAGCCTACCGTTACAGTCCATGAAACATAGGAAGTGTAAGACAACACTAAATCAAAAAGCTGCGCACGTAAAAATCCCATTGGCTGCGCCTGCGGACCATTATCTGACTGCTACGAGGCTGCACTTCACTACACTCACTGCAAGGATAACGTTACATCCATCAGTCCGGGATCCAGTAATTTTGTGTCGCGCCTGGCCTTTTTTGCAAGAAAGGTAAGGTTAACCATATTTGATGTCTTCTAATCACATAATTTCTACCATTTGCATTGTGTAATGTTTAGGTTGTCCTAATGTGTCATTACAGTCTTTACAATAATTATGCCAGGTTAGTGCTAGGTAGCGCTACATTTGACATGACTAGCAAAAATAGTTGGATTTTTTTTTAACCTTGTTTGTTGCGTCAGTCAGTTTAGTAGTATTCCGGACAGACTAGCAGTATTTTGTCCTGTAATATTTTAGTAGCAGCCTAACGTTATATCCAACTCTACCCCCTTTCCAATGTGTAGCCTAATGGTAACGTAAGTTACTTGTGCTAGTTTTAGGCTAGCAGCTTGTTGACGTCTAGTAGCCTAATGAGCCGCTGGTCGAGGCTTTTTCGCAAATGCAACCCGAAGTGACAAATGACGAACTGAATTATTTTCAATGACACCTACCACATAAGGGCGAGAAACTGATGTGTGGGCTTATACATTTTAACTGTACATTTTCGTGCAGAAGAATGTTATTTTGGGGCGCATTGAGAAAGGGGGCAGAGTGAAGTGAACTATTTTGCACTCTGTTATGATAGTGTCAGGTCTAGGGTAACCATGGCTAATATGCAACTTTTCATTTGCAGAATGAGAGAATTTGATGAGAGCGAGGCACTAACAGTTAAGAAAGTGGATGAGGGCTGTAAAACAAAGTGGAACTGGTCTTGGTTACAGGTTGAAACGGAGATTGAGGTCAAGACAGCCAAACATAAATTCAAAATGTCAGACTTTTTAAAAAAAATTGAAAAAAAAAGGGACATGCCAAATGTACTTTCTGCATGAAAGAAATTAATTATGCTAACAAGGGAGTGCATGCTCTGTTGAATCACTGCCAGAGTGCTATACACACAGAGAGAGTGGCTACCATCATATCTACCCAAAGTGTGGCCCAGCTCCTCTGTCAAGACAAGCCAGCTACCAGCCAAAGTCAGGCCCCAGCAGACAGAATAAGGGAAAGTGTAGAGCTCCCAATTCCAATGTGTAATCGTATTGCCAATGCAGAGGTGAGTGTGTGCATGTGTGTGTTGAAGACTAGTTATGGGTAAACAAAATTAACAAGCAGTTTACTGGACATGATGAGGACAGGACACTCTGAAAGCAAATGAAGAGATGGTAACTTTCTATGTAAACTATGTTATAATTGCATCACCTCTGAAAATGTCAGTAGGTTACTGCAAATGGATATAGATGACTTTAAAAGGAAAACTAATTGAGTAATTAATGCATTTTCTATTTTTTCTCTATAGGCAATGGTCCTGGCAGTTATTGCTGAGCATTCTCTCCCCCTCAAAATCGCACCTGTGTTGGTTGAGCTTAGCCAAAGCCTAGCTGCAGACAAGACAGCACTAACCCAGTTGAAGCTATCCCGTACTGCAGCTTCTTATAAAATGATTTATGGTTTGGGCCAATCATTCTCTGAGAAAACCTTCGCCAATCTGCGTGCCTACCCATTCTCTCTGAACATTGATGAGAGTACATCTAATAGCTATAAGAAGGTCCTTTCCATGCTTGTCAGCTATTTTAACCCAGAACTAAATGAGGTTGTTGTAGAACACCTGGGTTCTCTTGAAGTCATAAAAGTCAATGCAGTGAATTTGGAGAGGGTTATATGTGATTTTTTCCAGGAAAATAACATTCCCTGGTCAAACCTTATCAGCATAATGCTTGACTCATGTAATGTGATGCGTGGAAGCAAATCAGACTAGAGACAAGGATACATGAAAAATCACTGCCCCACTCTTCTGGATGTGGATGGGGACTCATGTCATCATGTCAACAATGTGGCAAAGACATTCGCTGCTCCATTCTCAAACTTCTTGGAGGCCCTCTTCACAGACATCCATACAGATCATCAGTGGGCATCAGATCAGGTATCTGAACATGCATTTCTTTCTTTATTTCTTGTTAAAAAAAATGTGTTGAGTCTAACTGGATTATTAATTGTTTTGGTTTTGCTATTAGTTGAAGATGATATTTCTTCACTTGCAGTTGGATTACTTGAAGATGATTTGCGAGTTCTTGGATGTACCTTTCACAAATCCCCCAAGATTTAAATCATATCGCTGGCTGTCAGCATATGATATTGGACTTGGGACCAAAAGAATGCTCCCAGCACTAAAGATACTTTACTATGGTTTCATGAAGACGCAGGACCAAGACATGTACAGAGAGCATGAATTGAGTGACCAGGCTCAAAGGAGGATTGAATTCATTCACAAGGATCTCTGCAAGAAGGGTATGTTTGTACCTAATGGATGTATGTGTGCATGTATGTAATTTAACCATGTCAAAGGAGCAAAAATGCTACCACAAATTCTAGTGCTCTGTTGCAGTAAAATGATTTAGGCTATGTGTCTTATCTGCATGTGAGAGAACATCTAGAACTGCTGTATCAGTACAAGCACAAGTATTACTATTACTGCTATTAATGTTATAATCTGTACCACATTGAAACCATACCATTGGTATGTTGCACAAACTTTAAATCTGTATGTTCTGTTATCTATACATTATTGTTGAAACAATGACTGGTCAGGGGAAGGATCGGAAGGCCCGAATTTGTCAGAAGATTTGGGTGGAAAGTCGAAAAGTGGACTTGCATCTTAGTGTCTACCTGGGTGTTCTCCCAATTTGGAAAGAGTATGTGATGGTCTTCCAAGTGAGTATTTTCCTATACAGTTTAATGCAAGAAATCAACATAAAGAGGTTTCTGATATTTATAGAAAAACAGCAGCAAGTTCAGTGTGTTCTAAAATGCTTTTTTAATGTCCATTAAAGGGAAGCAAAACTCTGGTGCACAAGCTGCATGACAAGCAGCTTGAGGTGTTTGTCAACTTCTTGGCCTGTTTCATAAAGCCTTAGCACCTTAAGATGTCACCAATCAAATTGCTGGAATTGGATTTGTCCCAAAAAAAAATTCACTCGCAGATTTACCTTGGGAAAGTGGCAGAAGACATGGTTGCAGCCCACCCAAAGCATCCAGTTAGTATTTTAAATAACTTCACTTTATTTTTGAATAATCTTCTGGGACATGCTGCTATCTACTGGTTAAAAATGCAAAAGTGTAATCATGAAAATTCATCATATTGTAATTTGAAAATGTACATCTAGTGTTTAATATCTTGTACATCTTAATGTTATTTTGATTAATTGCTTAGAATATTTTCCAATTCAGTGATGGTTTTTATGTCCTGCTTGATGCTACCATCCATGTTTAAATACATCAAATGGGACAATTTTAATGTAATCACCCATTTCATGATTGGAACATTTATATAGTGGTGGTTAGGTCAGAATTCTGAAATATTATTGTATTGTAGCAATGAAATTGGCAATATAAATGTGTGTTTTGTATGCTATGTGTTGCAGGAAATCTTGGCTTTCATTGAAAATGTTTCCAAGGCATACATTACATGTGGGAAATACATGCAGGTCAAACTACCCCTCAAGAGCAAAACCCTGCAGGCCTTGTCCTCAATTGATCCTGTGGTGAGGGGCCATTCACAGGCTGTTACCCAGCAGAAGGAGTTGGCCAATATCTTAAAGCACTTGGTGCCCACAGAATGTGACCCCAGCCTGGACATCTTGCGGTACAATGTGGACCCCAACCTGCCGAACTATCAAGATGGAGATGATATTGTGAAGTGGTGGGCCCATGTCTTCAGGCTGGAGAAGTATCCTGCCCTCACACAGGTCGTCAGAGGTGCCCTCTCCATCTTCCATGGGCCTCTAGTAGAGGCTTCTTTCAGCCTCATGGGTGATGTGATTGACAAAAAAGTGCCAACATGAGGATAGCCACCTTTAATGCAGTGCACACTGTAAAATACACTCTTCGATCAAGGGGGAGGACCGGCATCACTATGTTCAAGAGGGAAGATGTCAAACTTGGGCCAGTGGATAAAACTGTCTGCCGCAACATCAGGGCTGCAGGGAAGAAGGATAAATCCCTCAGAGGGAAAAGAATTGAGGAAAAGAAGAAGAGGCAGGCAGACTATGGTAGTAGAGCTTCCTGCGGAAGTGCTGAGAGGGCCAAGACCACTGCTCAAGCAGAAGAAAAGCAGGAACGGCTGAGACATGTGGCAAAGCAGAAAAATGCAGCAAGAGGCAAGGCACTGGAGACGCAAGGCACTGGAGACATTGGCACTGGAGACGCAAGGCACTGGAGACATTGGCACTGGAGACGCAAGGCACTGGAGACATTGGCAATAGCAAAGAAGAAGAAGTAGAGAGCTGGAGAGCAAGAAGAAATGTACTGCACTGAAGGGACTGGCACAATAGTCTAGGGACTGGCACAATAGTCTAATGACTGGCACAATAGTCTAGGGACTGGCACAATAGTCTAATGAGTTCTATTTTTAATTCAAATGTATGTTTAATTTTCCAGCGTTGTCTCAGTGTTCTTTACTTTTAAGAATTTCCAAGGAACTGGGACAGTGTATTTTCATATAAAGAACATTTTTGTATGAATAGGGTGAGCCCTGGATGGCAGAGGTGGTGGCAAAATGTAATTATATGATATTTCCTGCGGGGGCGTGGGCTTCGATAATCTCACTCCTTTTTGACCATACCTCTGTTTGCATCCCTGACCTAGCAAAAAAAAAAACAGTAGACCTACTTCAACAGTATATTACACAATAGGCTTTCTCACTGAACCACCTTGCTTATGGTGTCAGAGGATTCATATGATTTAAACTGGCATAGGTTACATCAGTGTTGCAGAACTGTTTGGATTTACATACAAGTTGGTTCAATATTGCAAACAACTCATCTATTATATTTTACCACATCTACTTGTGGAACACTTGAGATAGCTTGCGGACCACACTTTGAGTACCACTGCTGTATGTAAATATAATAAAGTTATTTATTGAAAATTGACCTGTTTTGTATATTTGTTTTAGGAGTTTCATCAGTTTTTGTCCCTTTTAAGCTAAAGGTTTATCTTACCTTTCATATCTTCTGTCTCACAGAGGGCCATAGTCGTCATAGTCGAATGTTTAGTGCATTTTGAAGGGAGTACATTATGCTAAGGCAGACTGGTTCTAATCCTGGGTACAGGGTCATACCGACAACAGGGGTACTGGTGTTGCCCATTTTTCTAACCACATGAGCAATCCCCTTACAAAAAAGTAGTATAGGAATCTTATAGTATTTGGGACAAAATATTATAGTAATCTTATAGGAATAATTATTATAGGAATAATTGGGACATGCTGTAGAAGTACTACTAATAACTATAATATACTGTAACTGCTATAGTTTTCTATAGTAGTCTTATAGTACCTATAGTATGTCTAAATACTATATAAGATTACTGTAATATTTAGTCCCAAAATACTATAAGATTCTTATAGTAGGCTACTTTTTCTGTCATACGTGACAGAAAACAACTTCAGTAGGCTAACCTCTGCCAAAGTCAGGCTATCAAAGCCATAGTTCTCAAGTCTTGCAGCACACATTCTCAGCTTCTGTAGGCATTCTGGTACAATTCCAGCAAAATATAGCTAGGTAGGTGTGTTTGCATTTAGATCTATATATATATTGGGCTATGAATGGTCTTTCAATGATAGTATCATGGAGTTCAAACCATAACTATCTATTCCGATAGCATTAGCAGGCTAGGTCAGTGGCTGAACTGCATTTAGGGTGCTTACCTGCGTTGTGAAGTAAAATATCTACTAGGAAGATTGCAAAGACTTGACTGTAAAGAAATAGGTCTTTATTTTAAAACGTTTCCAACTGTTTATTACTTGAAAGCAAGATGACGATTGTCACAAACGTTTACCTCTTTTAGGAGAAATTTTAAGCTGACAGGCAATTGTTACCATTCTATTAAACCAACGTTCACCGACGATCAGGAAGCGGTTCTTCTTCCTACTCGGATACTAGGATCAAACACATGAAGTTGTATCTCTGAAGACATTATGTGCAACAGTTTTGACTCGAGTTTTAGCCAGGTTTTAGCACTGTAAAGTTGAATATAGAGCATAGCACAGGCAGAATCGGATGAGGACGCACTAGAGGAAGCGTCACAGTACTGTTAGCCAATCAGAGGTGAATTCATTAGCATGTCATTAATATTCATGACTAGAGGCGAAATCCAGTCGTTCCTCCCCGCCCACCTTCCCCACCAAACTAGAACAGCATGAAACAGACGCAGGAGCATTTTTTTCACCAGAACCGGCTCACAGGGCATTCATCAACACTACAGACCACTGCAACATTAATGAAAAAACCATGAGATGAGACCTTTAATAAGGGAGAAAGACAAAGAAAAGCTGCAATCCAGCGGGCTCAATTTTTAGAGCAAAAAATTGAGAAGTTAACCAGTTGCAAGAGAAAACGGAGACGCGCATTGTACGAGGTACACTCGATTGGGGCGAGTACACTCGATTGGGGCGAGACAGGTTAGTAGCCTGGGTCAATAGCCTACGGAAACAATCTTGAATTGGCTATCTAAATATCATAAACTCACCTGCGAGACAGGTTAGTAGCCTGGGTCAATAGCCTACGGAAACAATCTTAAATTGGCTATCTAAATATCATAAACTCACCTGCGAGACAGGTTAGTAGCCTGGGTCAATAGCCTACGGAAACAATCTTAAATTGGCTATCTAAATATCATAAACTCACCTGCGAGACAGGTTAGTAGCCTGGGTCAATAGCCTACGGAAACAATCTTAAATTGGCTATCTAAATATCATAAACTCACCTGCGAGACAGGTTAGTAGCCTGGGAAACAATCTTAAATTGAAATAGCAGGTTAAATTGGCTATCTAAATATCATAAACTCACCTGCGAGACAGGTTAGTAGCCTGGGTCAATAGCCTACGGAAACAATCTTAAATTGGCTATCTAAATATCATAAACTCACCTGCGAGACAGGTTAGTAGCCTGGGTCAATAGCCTACGGAAACAATCTTAAATTGGCTATCTAAATATCATAAACTCACCTGCGAGACAGGTTAGTAGCCTGGGTCAATAGCCTCACGGAAACAATCAAATTGGCTATCTAAATATCATAAACTCACCTGCGAGACAGGTTAGTAGCCTGGGTCAATAGCCCTCTCGGAAACAATCTTAAATTGGCTATCTAAATATCATAAACTCACCTGCGAGACAGGTTAGTAGCCTGGGTCAATAGCCTACGGAAACAATCTTAAATTGGCTATCTAAATATCATAAACTCACCTGCGAGACAGGTTAGTAGCCTGGGTCAATAGCCTACGGAAACAATCTTAAATTGGCTATCTAAATATCATAAACTCACCTGCCCATTTTTGACTATTCAGATAATGTGCCATTGCCAACACCTGATAGGCCAACACAACAGGATGAAGACGAAGAAGGAAAATATTTTTCCTGATTTGTTGTTTATTTGTAGTTCATTTGTTGCCTATGTTCAGATTTTGTTTAGATTTAAGCATTCTTTTAGTTTAAGCATGTTTTTTATTCATTAAACCAGTTTTGTTTTGTGTGCAATTGTTTAGTTTTACTTGTTCTGTTTATTTGTTTTAAATATTTATTTATATCTATTATTATGATTATAATCCCATTATAATAATCACAATCCTATTGAATTATTATGTTTATGGCTTTTTATAGGCTATCTATAGTGTGTATTATAGCCTACATATTGCTGTCTGTTTAATAAATTATTTAATTAATTCACAAACTTTCTTTTTAGACATTTAGAATAAATGGTTAACATGCTAAATAAACTTAAAAGAAGGCTAATTCTAAACAGCAGTATGTCCCTCTGATGTAATAAAAAATCTCTTTGACGTAATGAAACAATTTGTGACACGATCTGGGAAAACCCATCACATGGTGAAATTTGACCAATTTAAGATTATGATACCACCTTAAAGCTGCTTACGATTCTGATACCACCTTAAAGCTGCTTAAGATTCTGAAACCACCTTAAAGCTGATTTCAATTTCTTTTCAAATCTGTTTTCCTTTTTTTCATAGCATGTCTGTAACAAATGTTATCATCTGAAGTCAGCTTAGTAACATGGTTTTATGAAATGAAATTTTGAGAAAAACAGCTTTCAAGATAGACATTCTAAATAGAATCACCACAATCAAATATCACATTACATTTTAATTAATTATTATGGCACACACTTATTGTAGTCACTGTATATGTTGTAAAAGATTAAAAAAAATGTTACTTTGGCACCAAACAAACACACAACACTCATTAAGGCGAGACACTACAGGTGAATTGGGTAAAATGTAAAAATAGTAGACATCACCATGAAACTTCCTCAGTTGATTACTTACACAAGTATGAACAAAAAATGATTACAAGATTTTTACATTTGAATGTTTAATTATGCAAATTAGGCATTTTCTCATTAAATATGCACGATTTTGCATATATTTTAGGTAGATAGATGTGAACATATGATAAAGCCTCGGTTGAAATTACCTCGGTTACGGTCTCGTTCAGTAAGTAGCCTGATGCGCGGCCTCTTTGTGACAAACGAAGCCAGCAACATTAACTTCTCTAACATTTAACTTTATAACTACCCAGATAACGTGTAGCCTATTTGTAACCTATGTGATGTAGGCTACTTCCCCATCAATAATGTGTGAATTGCCATGAACACAATCATCTACAATACTAGAATAAGGCTTGTTTAATAACTAAACTGGCCGAGAACCTAGACCATTTGATAACATTAGACTCACCCTCGGTTACGGTCTCGTTCAGCCTGGCCAGCAACATTCACTTCTCTAACATTTAACTTTATAACTTTAAGATAATATGACGTGTAGGCTAGTATGAGATATAGGCCTACTTACCCATCGATAATGTGTGAATTGTCATGAACAAATCATCTAGGCTATGATGCACTATCAAGGCTGGTTATAATGAATCAAACTTGCCGAGAACCAAGACACAATAAAGGGTACAGCAGTTGCACGGTTACATTCAGTCACATTTAGTCTCCTTGTGACGGCCTGCAGCCTAATTCACTTCTAAGCATTTATTTAACGTAACTACCAAGATAACATTAGGCCTATGTGTATTTGTAACTACGTAATATAATAATTTCCCATCGATAAAATTTCCATGAACATAATCATCTAGTTTGCACTAGAAAAGCTTATGTGATCAGTTGATTCCTGGAACTTGCCGAGAACCTAGCGAACTGTTTGACTCGTGTGGCAGCCACGGTTACGAGGCCCGGAGAACCTAGCGAACTGTTTGACTCGTTTGGCAGCCACGGTTATGAGGCCCAGAGCCATACAGGCTCATCATAGTTTGACTGATTATACTACCACTCCAGTAGAGGCGCTAATACGAGAGAAGATGAAAGACTAGCGACGAGAACACTCGAGCACAGCCAATCAAGCCAGTGCTGGTTTGTATGTGAAAACGAATGATGTTAGGAACACTGAGTCGGTTTATTGACGTTGGCACTCGATTCTCCCGGCTCAGTGACACGAACCAGGTTAATTAACCGACACATTGGTCAGTTCGTCAACACTAGTCACTGAGTCTTCCAAGAGAGCAATCAGGAAAGCAGCCAAAAACTTCTCTCTTCAAGGTAATTTACTGTGGTGTAAATGCTTTATGGCGGCCTTACATTGTACGATTTTGGTCTGTTTTCACAGTCGGCGACTAAATTTCCAAAGTCGGACAGAAATCATGGGAGTTGTACTGGAATCGCCGGCGCCGCTCCGTCAACTAGATCGATTAAGTGTATGGTGCCAATCTTAGCGGTTTTAAGTCAGTCGGAGTCAGTCCTTTTCTAGTTTTGCTGTTACGACAAACATGTTTGATATTATCGCAAGTCTTTCTAGTCGTGGCTCATGCAAATAGTGACGAACTATAAAAAACAAGAGTCACCTCTCTCCAACACCAAACATGAAAGGCAAAGTAGCTGTAGCCTATATGATTATTTGTTATTCTTATAATATTTGAGTACAACGGCTAAGCACCGGAATCGTTCAGTTTTTGCAGAAAGCATGAAACTTGGCACAGTTATACTACTACCCCTAGTGATCAAAAATTGAAATGGACCCCAACACATAGCGCCCCCTAGTGGCCACCATCTTGAATTCAAATATGGCTGTTGATACAACTTCAAAATTAAACAAGATAAAAAAAAGTCTTTAAGTTCTAACACTCAATTTTTAGGGTCAAGGAAGCTATTGACATGATTTCCAAACAAACTTGATGTTGGCCATTTTGAAATCCAATATGGCGGATACCAAATGTGAAAATATAGACCATCTCTATTGTTATTTATGATTGAAATTGTTTTTGAATGTTATTTCTAAGTTTGAACAGTCATTTTATCACATGACAACCTTAATAATATACAAGGCATCAAGTATAATCTGGTAAGATTCCAATATGGCCACTGTGTAAGAAAATAAACCAATTATTCTATATTTATCTATCTACATCATCAATAGATCATTCTTATCTACCTTCTTCTCTTTCTGAGCAAACCTTAACTCTTACTATACACTGCTCAAAAAAATTATACATTTTAAAGGGGACATATTATGAAAATTTCACTTTTTGCATCCTTTTGTACCTCCATTTGGGTCTCTACTGCTCCTAATAACACTACAAGCGCTGTCAGGAAACTCCCGACGAACGCGCAGGACCACACATGACGGATGACGAAAAAGCCATCCATCTGTTTTCTGTGAGTCAGTTGAACGATTTTGGTGTCAGGAATCATAGGCTTCTATGAGCCATTTGAATGGCTCCCTTATACTGACGTCAAAATAAGGAAATTTGCATAGAATCACCCTGGCGCCACCCCTCACCTCTCAACCCCCACATAGCCCCACCCACTCGATTAGTTGAAGATCCGCCATTAGTGTGCTGGTTTAACAAGCACGGACACCGAGCTCAATGGCTACAAGCAAGAGCAAGTCACACATGAAGTGTTGTGTTGTTGGCTGCACAGAACAACACAAATCCTTGCACTTTCTCCCAGCCAAAGAGAACAGAAGAACCGAGTGGCTCCATTTTATTTTCGATGGCCATGTTCCAGCAACAGTTGGCAAAAATCTTGTGTGTGCGAACCACTTCAAGGCAGACTGCTTTGAAAACCTAGGACAGTACACTGAGGGATTAGCCATCAAACTTCGTTTGACAGAGGGATCTGTACCTACTGTCCGGTAAGTACTTTCAAATAATGACTTTTGTGTTTCTATCGCAGTTACGCATGAACTAACGTTAGGTTGTTCGTGTTTTGTCACTTAGCACAAGCTAATGCAAACATTACAGCTAACGTTAGCCCTGAATCTGCTTGGAGTGAGCATTTTCTCCATTCCAAATTGCAAATGCAGCACACAGCCGATTGAGTCATATTTGACAATCCCAGTCAATAATATCTGAAAGTAATGATTGTTAAAATGTTGTCTAGACGCTAGACCTCCATTAAATAATTGTCATGTTATGGCGACCAACAGCTAAAAGCCCTTAGTATAAGCTAATGTTAGCTTGTAGCCTCACTTTATAACATTATCCAGTGAGTGCACATTTCCCCTATAGCTCTATTTCATTTAAGCTGCAAGGGTTTGTCACAATTTGTAGTCGTTTTGTCCTTACTGATGAGTTAGATATGGTCATGTTATCTACAATGAAGGTGGCCAGTAAGCTTAGTCTAGGCTAATGTTTGCTGTTGTAAATAAAGAGAGATATAGTACTGACAGTGCAAGAAGTTGTAGCCTCAGTTTTTAGCTCAAAGTAAATGTGCATATTATGTGCATGCCATTATTTTCATGTTTGGTTTTCTCTTTACTGCGCAAGACTCTACCTGGCTGCTCTGCATTACAATGAGGATGCTGCACGAGACCTGGCCACCTTATCCTCTGGGGACCGTCTCTACAGGATGCATTTCCCAAAGTACAGGAAGGGAGAGTGCAGGGTGAAACCCATCAAAACCGAGACAACATTCCGTAAGTTACATAATTTTTTATTTATCAACAATAAAAGATCTGTTCATTTTGCATGCTATTGCACTATGGTGTCTTTACAATGAACAAAACAACAAATAAAAATACTTTACAAACTATGTACATAGTTACGAAGTGTGAAATATTGCACAGGGTATGTGGAAGACTTGATGGGTCTTTGTGGACCAAGAAGCATACAGGGAGGAACTCCTGAAAATAAGCATTCCTCCTGACCTGTCCTCAGAGTTTGAGCACCCAGAGAAGGAGGTGATTGCCAACTATGTGTCTCGCTTCAATCTAGGGGAGGCAGTTTGAAGCCCACGTATTGTCCTTGGCTGTCAGGAAACTCCCGACGAACACGCAGGACCACACATGAGGGATGACGACCCTTATTCTGCATCCAAGGAATCCGTGTGTGTGTATCTGTTTGTGCACATGTGTGCACATGAAATGGGTTAACATGACCCCTGGAGGCAAACATATGGAAAAAAATGGTCATCCTAGGCCCTACAGCTCTCAACATATTCACAGAGAACTGTGTCTGCCCTACCCTCCTTCGGGGTCCAGTCCAGCGGGGGGCTACAGATCAAAACGAAAAATGACGGTTCCATGCTATCCATGTGGGGTACATGCCCACCAAGTTTTGTGTACCCCGGTCTTTCAGTGTCCCGGGAATCCTTGTTGGTGTACGTCACTAAATGTACACATAAATTATTTTATTGTAAGGCCCCCAACTAAAGTACACAAAACTTGGCATGCATTCGGAGGGTGTCATAATGATCCTACACTTTTAATTTCGTGCAGTTTTGACCTTGTCAGCCAGAGATATTGTGATTAAAACACCTAATTTTTTTTGCTTTTTAATTTTTTTTTAACTAGGTGGCTATACATGAAATAAGTGGTAATGGGATGGGTTGACATGCCCCCTTAAGACCAACATACATAAAAAAGGTGGACCTCCTATGCCCTACGGTTCTCGAGATATTCACAGAAAACTCTCCGGCCACCTACAGGCCAGTTGGTGTATAGTAACATAAATTAATTTATTGTGTGGCCCCCCATGAACGGAATTCCACAAAACTTGGCGTGCATACAGAGGGTCATAATGATCCTACACTTCCAATTTTGTGCAGTTTTGACTATGTTAGGTCACAGATACCTTCAATTACAACACCTCATTTTTACTTTTTTTGTGTTTAACTAGGTGGCGCTATACATGAAATGAGTGGTTATGGAATGGGTTGACATGGCCCCTTGAGATCAACATACAAAAAAAATGGGCCTCCTAAACCCTACGGTTTTCGAGATATTCACAGAAAACTGTGTCTGCCCTACCCTCCTTTCGGGGGGTCCAGTCCAGCGGGGGGGCTACAGATCAAAACGAAAAACGATGGTTCCATGCTATCCATGTGGAGTTACATGCACACCAAGTTTTGTGTACCCCGGTCTTTCAGTGTCCCGGAAATCATTGATGGAAATTTGGGCATGCGAAAAAGAAAAGAAAAAAATCTGACTAAACCTATATGACCGCCGCTTCGCTGCGTGGCGGTCATAATAAATAACACATACTGCTCTATTCCCCGTAGCCGTAAGGCCCCATGGTCAGCTCTGTATATGTTCAGGGCGTTCTGAAGAGAATAAACATTCAGGCACACCGGTATATAAACCCGTCTGCTGCAGACATCATGTGATCTATAATGGTAATGTAAGGTGAGTGCTATGCTAGCACAGTCCCTAGCATTATTCGTAAATGAGTGAGTAATATGGCAGCATACTCGCTAGCTCATTTGGAAATAAGTTAGTAACACGGTAAGATATTTGCAGGCCTTTCTGTAGCTTAGAAAAGTTACCTGTGTAATCTTCTGGCAGCATATACCCTGCCTCAGTTGGCATTGCCCAACAATTTCCACAAGCACACCTATATAATAATTAAAATAATAATAATAAAAGCTAATCAAGTGCTGTGAATCTAGTGAAGTTTCAAATACAAGCAAATGTTAAATATTGTAAAAAGACTGGCTTTGTCACAAAAAATTACATTACGTTTACTTCGTAACAGGCTGAACAGGGTAAAGGCGAATAGCCAAGACTAATTTGGCAGGTAGGAGAGATAGCAAAGACATTGATTTAAAAAGTTCACAAACCATTTAGAAACTGCTTGCAGCATTCGTGAAGGTGTTTCTGCAGGTGGCTCCTCTTCATCTTGATCTGGGTCCGACTCTGGGTCCAAAATGTTGGGCTAGAGTGCGCCTCTGTATTCCGTTATTTTCACCCAAGCAGTGGAGGTTTTCACGTGAAGAAAACAGAACATCTGACAGGTGGGCCGTGGCCAGCAGTAGCTTATTTGCATAAAAGTGACAGAGTCCTTAAACGGCTCATTCTGAAAGGGACTGAAGCTGGCAAGAATAGAGGCTGCAGAGATCTCTTTATGTGAGATTGATTTTGTGCAAAAAACTTTATGAACATGTTTTGTATAGCCCATAGACCTATTCTAACTTGTTTAAAAAGAGGTATAATGTCTCCTTTAAAGTGTTGAGTTGAAGGTGGTTGAGTTTGCACCATTGCATAAAGTCCTCCACCAGGCTCCTGTACTCCTCCTCTTGTTCATCCCTGATACACCCCACAATTGCAGTATCATCAGAGAACTTCTGCATGTGGCATGACTCAGTGTTGTAACAGAAGTCAGATGTGTACAGGGTGAACAGGACAGGCGAGAGCACAGGTCCCTGTGGAGCTCCGGTGCTGCTGATCACAGTGTCAGATAGACAGTTCTTCAGTCTGACGAACTGTGGTCGCTCGGTCAGGTAATCTAATCCAGGTTAGCGTCCACATCCATCTGCAAGAGCTTTGGGGTGTACTACGAATCTCGATTAGTGGGTTAGCGAGGTATGTTGCGCTCAAAGCCAGGCTATGCTGTGACACGAAAGTGGATCTGTTTTAGTGTCGCTATATCACCATGGTATCTTGCGGAAGTAATTGTTTTTAAATAGAGGCGGTCTTGTGCGTCTCCACGTTACACGATTGGCCAAAGTCATCCCAACACCGAGAACGCGCACAGATCTGAGCTGAAAGCCTAGTTTGACAAATATATCACATAACTGCAATCGTAGTATCACTTAACGTATACCTGAGTCAAGGCTTTGTCAAGCCTCGATATGTCTACATAGCCTAGATATGTCTAACGTGCTTCGTAGTATACCCCACTTGTCTCAGTCTGAGGGGTTGGATGGTGTTAAAAACACTTGAGAAGGAGAAGGAAGGTGCAGCACTATCCGAGTAAATGAACAAAACGTTTTAATGAGCGATAACATTTCAGCCTACAAGGCCTTCATCAGATCACGTGTATAGTGCATTCAGACAAAACAGACTTATGTAGCTTAGGCTTTGACTCATTGATTGGGATCAATTAGTCAGCTGATTACTATCCGAGACGAAACCCCATCAAATTGAGGACGTCATCAGACAGGTCGGCCCCAGGGTAGATCTAGTCATGGTCTGTAATAATAAAATTACAATATATTCAAAAATTCATGTAGAATTACAGTCTCCGTCCTTAAAGAACATCATAAATAACATCTTTATCTCATCTAAAAATCCTCTAGGGGGAGAGAGACTTTCTCTATGCCTATTTATTTTAGTGAGGACACTGGATGATTACATTGAGTAAAATGTGCTGCCACTGAGTAATTCAAGTTTTTACATCTAATAGTGCTGCGATGTTCTGCAATTCGGGTTTTCAAAGCACTACTAGTTTTACCTACATAACATTTACCACACAGACAGGTAAGTACGTAAATGACTGATCTGGTATTGCAAGGTATAATTCCTCTGATTTGGATTTCCTTACCTGTGTGTGGGTGTTTAAAACTAGTGCAACGGTATGTGAAATTACATTGGCTGCAAGTACCACAACAGCGGTTGCCCTCAGGTATAGGGGCAAGTAATTTTTGAGGTGGACAATCCGATGGGGGGAGGTACGAATGAACCAACTGGTCCCTAAGGTTTCTCCCTCTTTTATATACCACTAGGGGAGGTACTTTGAATTTTTTATGAAGTTCCGAATCTGACTTCAACATATGCCAATGTTTATTAATTATAGATTTTATTCTTTCTGAACTCTTGCAATATTCCGTCGAGAAAATAATATGTTCGTTAGATGTCTTTTTGACTTTATTTTTCATCAGGTCCGGTCTTGTGATTGCATTGATTTTAGGAGCAGCCTCATTCAAGACAGATTGTTTATAAGCTCTATCTCTGAAATTATCCGTCATTAACTTCATATTTCTATTAAAATCCTCCGGTAACTGGCTTTACCCTGCACAATTGACTGAAAGGAAGACTATTCTTTAAGTGAAGAGGGTGATCTGAGTCAGCCCTGAGCAAGGAGTTTCCTGCGGTAGGTTTCTCTCCTCCATAAAAAAAAACCACTTGAGAAATCAAAAAACATGATTCTCACAGCACTTTTCCCCTTGTCTAGGTGAGAATGTGTCCTGTGTAGAAGATAAGTGATGGCATCGTCCACGCCCACTTTCTCCTGGTATGCAAACTGTAGCGGGTCTACTGCATGGCGTACCTGGGGTCTGAGTATGCGCAGGACCAGTCGGTCCATTGTCTTCATCACATGTGATGTTAGAGCAACAGGCCTGTAATCATTAAGCTCACTTGGGTGTGGCTTCTTTTGGACTGGGGTGAGACATGATGTCTTCCACAGTGTTGGTACATTTTCTTCAATGGCTCCCCCAGTTCAGCAGGACAGACCTTGAGCAGTCTTGGACACAGTCTGTCCGGCCCGGCTGCTTTCCTAGGACGAAGTTTCTTTAGCTGTCCATTGACCTGATTAGCAGTGATGGGGGGTACGTCTGAGGGGGTTGTTGGGTGGCTGGAGGCTGATGGCTGTTGACTGAAGCCATTGTCACCATGTGGGGGATGGAATGCGATAGCCTGTGATGATGGGGGTGAGTGTTACACTGAGCGTGAGGGGGGAAGTGTGGGTTGGGCAGGCAAGCAAGCAAGAGCAGTGTCTGAGTCAGCAGGGGGTGGTGGACAGACCACTGCCATTGGAGCAGGGCAGTCAAACCTGTTGTAGAAGTGGTTCAGCTGGCTTGCCCTGTCCAGGTCTCCCTCCACAGAGCTGCTGCTCTTCTTAAGGCCAGTGATGGTCTTCATACCATCCCATAGCTCCTTCATGTTGTTCTCCTGCAACTTCTGTTCCACCTTCCTTCTGTAGTCCTCCTTAGCCTCTTTCAGCTTGACTTTGAGTTCCCCCTGCATGCGCCTCAGCTCTGCCATGTCCCCCTCTCTGAACGCCATCTTTTTCCTATTGAGAAGGGTCTTGACATTGCTGGTTATCAAGGCTTGTTGTTAGGAAAGCAGCGTACAGTTCTGGTGGGAACAACAATGTCCATACATAAATTCAGGTAGTCAGTTGTGCAATGTGTGACCTCCTCTAAGTCCTCTCCATTCTGTAACACACTCCAGCCAGTGCACTCGAAGCAGTTGTATGATGGGTTTTTCAGACCCAAGCCACATACCAACAAGAAAAATATGCTGCCTCATACTTTTCACCTCTGTGATTGCACACTGAATTGGAGTCATAGACAATTTGCTGGACTTGAACAGAGGGACACCATCTATGTTTACAATCAAAGTGAAATCCTGTGGTGATATTTTTCTGTTCGTGAGTTCCACATAGTAATCAGAGTTACTAACATGAGAAACAACACCACATCTTACCTTTTTCCTCATCCCTGATAAATGTGGCCGATGTTTTTTTGAAAAATCCTTTAAGTTGGTTTTGTAAAGGGGCATATGCCAAAGTTTCCTTTGTCCAGACACTCCTTTTGGGAAAAAGGCCTCAGACATTCCTTTTGGGAAAAAGGCCTCATGCTAGTGCCCACAGTAGTGTAGGTACTCTGACATCTCATGGTCAAATGCAGGCCTTTCTATCTACCCAGGGAATTCTCAGCAGTCTTTTTCATCGCTGTTTATGTTCCACCACAGAGGTGCTGGACGACCTGTATGAAATCATCAATCATCAAAACTCAATAGTCACCTTGAGGTGAAAACATCCTGGTCGTCATGCCTACAAAGCCCGCCCCTGCCCAGCCTTCGGCAAATCTGTCCTACTTCCAGCGTATAGGCAGCCTCCTATTCATTCAGTACAGCACTGGACAGATCAGTTTCCACACAACAGACTCACGGCAACTCATAAGGCAACTCACACCTCATAGACATAAAAAAAAACAATAGAAAACTAAATGAATGTATCAAAGTGTGTTTCCCAATGAGATAACAACATCTGTTGAGCGAAATCTGCACTCAGTTGTTAAACGGGGATCTGTGAAATAGCCACGGGATATGAGTGTCATTAAAGAAGCCCTATGCAACAATTTTAGCAAAAATGACCTTAATTATGCAGGTTGAGACTCGTTCTGATGGTTCTACAACACTTTTTGGGTCGTTTGGTGGGTGCTTCGTCTCCCCCTAGTGCTTCTCTGCGGAAAAAACGAATATGCAACTTTCTGGTCACTGTCCGAACAAATCCGGATGTAACTCAGCGGAAGTATCTAATCGCGCCTCGAAAATGTAGTCAGATTGTAGTTTCTAAGAAGACTGCAAAACGGACTCCGACTTGGCTTTGTTGCTGTTGAAATTGTAAGTAGTTTACCCTTGGGTGAACTTCGTTTTTGTAATGTGGTTTGATAGTCTCTTGAACAAAGTGTTTGCTCGACCGTTTTATTGTGAGCCCTGTATGCGTTTAGCTTGGTTTCATGATGGCTAGCTCGCTAGCTAGTGGGGGTTTAGCGTAGCAGTCACTGGAGGAGCAATGTAGTGAAAAATGTGAGCCTAAATCAGGCTAAAATCCAGAAACAGTGAAGGAATAAACAGACCTGCTTAGGGCTTCTTTAACTTGCATTAGAGCGAAATCCGTGTGAGTTTCACAGAAATTTCACGGAAGTGATTCGGTGGGCCCACCACGGATTTTGAGTTAAGCGTCCGTGGCTATTTCACGGATTCCTGTGAGACCAGGTTGTTAAGCTATATGAATATTTACAAATATAACCAAAATGAATAACTCAAATAGCAATTCAGAGTAGCTAATACAACTAAGCTACTGTGGCAGATTTTTTTTGAAGATGTCATGTGTTGCCAGGCAGCAGCCAAGAGATATATGTAGTAAAGTTCATGAAGAGTTCATGTGCAGCCAGGTGGCCAGGCAGAAGCTGGGGAGGATGTCATGCATGTGCTTGTGAGCGTGACACAGGCCTACTGGGGATTATTTAATAATTTTTGTGGCAGCTTGGTGAGCTCATCCACCAATATAATTTATTGAGTGTATACTGATTGGCTACAAGGGGGTCTGCCATTTACATAGGGGCAGACACCCGCCAGGGTTGGCCATCTAAAAAAGGAGGTGTTTTGATAACATACAAAAACTTTCCCCAAGAGGAAAATCCTCAGAACGTGCGCACCTTCTCCCCAAGGCCTGGGTCATGGAGTCTCCGCTGCAGAGGACATCCATTCACAACTCCTGCCTGGCGACACTTAGTCTCAGAGCTGTACCCAGGAGGACTTGTGAATAAAAGGCCACAAGCGGCCACTTCTCATCTCAGACCGTTCTCCGCTGGTTTTTGTGGACCGTTCTCCGCTGGTTTTTTGTTCAGAGTGCTAAGTTAGAGTTAAAAGTTAGTGATTTTTTCCACGACACTACTACAGTACCCACCCAAATGATATTTTAGGTCAACAGCTTATACATGCCCACTAGTAACCCTAACCCTAGGCCATAAGCTTTAAAAATAGGAAACATAAGGGAAATCATTATTCCACATCAACAACTGTTTAAGGATAGTTGATAGCCTAGAAATCTAGACGCACCCTAGCGGCGGCAAATTAATTTGCTCAGCCTGTACGTCTAGTATCAAACCATAGGGATTTCTATTGGCTGACGCCGTGGACATCATCCAATCACAGCGCTCTATTTTGTTAGTCTTAAGGCGGGCTTAACAGGATAACGACAGTCCTGCAACGGTGAACAACAAGGAAGGTGGCTATGGCGAACGAAGAGCGGTTGTTTGAATTGGCGTTGGCGTCAACTTTGAAGGAGTTGGACTTTTTTTTTTTTTTTTGAAAGTTGAGCAACACAATGCACTTAAAGAAACCATATGTAAGATTGTGGCCAAAACTGGTACTGCAATCACTTTCAAAATACTGAAGAGCGGTGTATCCCCTCCCCCCTGACTCGAGGTTGCCAACCCTGATGGCGAAACACTACTGACTTTGTGATTAGTAGATAGGTGGAGGGTGGCGCATCAGGCCAAAACACAACATGACATGACAAAACACAACATCAACATCAGTTGAGGGCTGCAACTTCACTTTTTAAATGACAATATCCTGGCCGGACTACTGTTGTCAGTGATATAAGTATATGAAATGAACATGATTTCTTAATGTCTAGTGACATATCAGGGCCATTTTATGATTAACTGAAATATTTTTCTTACATACGGTTCCTTTAAGTCATTCCTTTCGAAGAAGGATGTATTTGCCGTTTTGCCGACCGGATACGGATATGGTCGTAGCGCTGGCCTATTGCATGCCTAGGCAGTTTGAAAGACAATTCTCTGCCCGCCCCTTGGATTAAGCGAGGTGAATGGTTCGATTCCAGACTATACATTTCAATGACAGGATGGCCCGCCAGGCTAGATAGTTGACTTACATGAAACAGAACTCCTACAATTTATTATATTCAACCTCCACAATTAACTTTATATTTCCAGTTCAGTTTGCCAATATAACCTAAAGATAACAGAAAAATATATCAGCCCAATTTTAAATAAAAGTTGTGGAAAGCTGCGGTTGTGGAATGGCTCAAACTATGGGCCTCGGACCGGCACAGGCCGCATCGTGGACACTGCTAGAATACTTTTTTATGAAAACATATGGTCCATCACAGCTACTAATGTCCGTTTGTTAGCCTACAAAAAGAGCCATAGACTGGCTCTGGACAAATGAACAAAAAGAGCCATTGTCTGGCTCTGGACAAATGAACAAAAAGACTCGTCATTACTTTAAAAAACTGTTTATTGTTGAATTTGTGGACTGTATGGAATGTTATCAGAAAGTTAAATAAGAAACTGCGTGTTGCATTCAATGGAGGCGGCACCTGTGAAAAACAATTGCAAACATAAGTCAATTAGACTACTTCAGCATAAAATCACCAACTCAGTAAAAGTTCAAATTATACAATTGTTTTTAGGACTAATCCATTACAATAATAAACATTACATATGCAGGCCTAACAACTGTTCACAAACTTACCACAAACTACGATCTTCCAACTCATTCGCAGGACAATTGGCCAAACCGAGAAGTCACACGTCGTGTATTTCTGCGCTCCCCCTTGCGTGACTTTGCGTTGTATAAACTATGTCGCACATAATGAGAGGGGACTTTTCACTTACTATTTTAAAATAAATGCTTTATAGGAAAAAGTGACCACAGCATGTTATAAATATCATGCAATATATTGTGTAATTATAGGCCTATTTAGATTATTTAATTAATGAACACAATGGCTGTAACATCATATTTGACAGTGAATGGCAGTTTTCCTTTCGACAATCATACTGCTATTTCAATCACATGGTCTGACTGCCCTTTTAGTTCTATACAAATACTTTGTATATTTAAAAAAAAACAGTTTCGATTTTAACCACTTTTGATTATATAATGTCTTAGTAATAATTTCCATTTCATTGTTCCAGGTAGCTGTCAGTCATGATTATGAAATAATGACATTATATAATAATAATGGTATACCATTATGAGGCATAACTAATCATAACCTAATTAGTCTTTGCAATCTCAAGTGTTACCAATATGTGCCAAAGTTATTTTGTCAATAGCTGGTTGGACAAACCCTAGCCAACCACAGTCATGCATATAAGCTTTGTCATATCATGACTATCAGCTTGTTTAATGATTTTCTACCTGACACCAATGAACCTGACTCCACCCATTTCAATTATCCCTACTATCACTGACTACATCTTTTGCATGTTATCTCCTTTCAACAATCATACTGCTATCCCAATCACATGATCTCAGACTGCCCTAGCTGACATCAACATCAATGGATACATACATTGTGTATCAGAGATGAAGCTCTCCAGAAAGAACTATCGATTTTTCACAGCAATAACCCAGACCACAAGACAAGACTACCATAAAACAATCATCTTCAGGGCCGAACACCATCACAACTTCCTTCAAGCAGCACACCAACAGAATGGGATAATTTTAACAACCGTCACAAAATCATTAAGTAAGTTCTTTTTGAATGCATTTATTACATTTTTACCACCATAACAACTGCTGATGTTCATATGTGTTAAATATCAGAAATGTAAATCAACTGATTAATTGAATAATTGGAACAAAAATATGACCAGACTTTTACTTTCTGAGGCCAAATTCTCACATCTGATAAATATACAATAACAAACCAATCACAGACTTTAAAGTGTTTTGTTCATTTCAGTGTACAGTTTCAGATGACTCAATATATCGAATAAACAAATTGCAATATCAATTATGTACTCAGACCACACCGGAGGAACACCATTTGATATACTTTATAACAGCACCTCATCAATTCAAGTCACCGACCTGCCATTTCCACATAAAACACCCCCACCAGTCATCACAGAAGCCAACACCATTGCCGACATTAAAAAACTAGAGGCCAAACCCCAAGTAAGTGTGATTTGTTACAATATAATCAAGTGAAATAGAATGCATGTTTGTAAGACATTGATTATCAAAAGACTTGATGGCCATGTGCATTTTAGTTAATGCTAAGAACTAGACTACTTGAATCTCTGTAGTTTTATTTGCAATTCTTTTAGTCTTGCACACATCATTACATCCATGATAATAATTTTCAATTGACTGACATTGCACTTGGTATAATAATAAGAAGACCAGTTCTACTTGATTTGCATGCTAACTTTGAGTAAACAAATAGACAGTTTATCTATATCAGGGGCCGTATTCACAAAGAATTTTAAGGCTAAAAGTAGCTCCTAACTAGCGAATTTAGGAGCAACTCCTAATTTTTTTCACTAAAAGTAATTCACGAAGCATTTTAGACCTAATAGTAGCACCTAAGTCTGGGACAGCTTAACTCATTGAATGCCAAGCTGTTTTCGGAAGCTTTGTCCTAGAGTGCCAGCAATCTAGACCATTGTTGATGATTTTTGTACAGCCACAGCATATTCTGTGTTATAGCTATGAACACATACAATGGCTCGATTAAAAGGTGAGACTTTAAGCTCTCGGTGGGTGCAAACCGTGTATTTCTACACACCTCTGTTCATGAGAAATCCCAAGCTATACAGTGGCTAGTTTTCATCAAAATCGCTGTTTTTTTCTAGAAATGGAGATATAACGTCTTTCATGAAATATGAAGTGTTGCCTGTTACTTACTTGTGTAAATTTTCCGGGAAGTGATCAGCGAGACCTGGCGAGACTGCCACCTAGTGATAGACCCACGAAAATGGCCTGGTTTTGACCTGACGTGCATGCTTCACTGATTCGACCTCAAAGCGCCAACCGAGTTATGATAAAATGTCCAGATTGTGCGTTTTCATGAGTTTTCGATCATCATATATTTCATTTCCATTCATCACAAGAGTTCCCAAAATCCCATAAGGTGTGTTAGAGTATCTAGTTTCGTAATTTAAAAAAAAAAAATCTAAAAACGTAATATTACGTTTTTGGCACTCAATGAGTTAGTTGAAGAAGTCGAGAGGACTCCTAACTCACTAAGACCTATTCACAAACCGCTTTTAGTGGCATTTCGCGTTGCGATGTTTTGAAATCCTATGCGGCTACAGGAGCTTCCATAACTAAGGGATGCAATAACACCATCAACAACCAAAACTGTGCATTGTCAACATGTAAATTGAATGTAATATCTCATTGTGAATCAAATTAAAATGTTCTCCTCTTTGCAAACAGGCATATGGTGACCGATTAATTTAATAATTTTGCAAAGATACTGCATCAATCCGTATGTTTCATTAGGCTACTAGGCTATTTGTTTTGCCTTACTCTTTATTCATCTAGGCCTTTTTATTCAGTTCAGTTTATTCATCATCTTCCGTCCTTTGCACTACTTGTGTAGCGCACGCATTCTCAGACCTGTAACATGTCACTCATCATCGTAAGGATTCCCGCGTTACAATCATCAGCCAATCAAGGTGGTCACTACAGTCAAGCTCGTGCATGAGTAATGACGTCATCCATAGCAACGAAGACTCACTCCTAGTTTAGGAGTTGTCATTTTTCCTTACTAAGAGTAGATCTGAAAGGCTTAGTGAATAACTTTTAAGAGAAAACTCCTAGCTAAAATCTTTTAGTGCAATTTAGTAGTACTCCTAGTGGTAAGATAAAAAGGCTTTGTGAATGCGGCCCCTGATCACATAAAATCACTTAAAGCACACCCATAATTGCCTAAATTGAATGTAAATTTGATTATAACTACATCAGTCTAGCTGTTTGCATTAATGTCTTTCAAACTATGTTCAAATCCATGCAACCAATTGTATTTCATATATGAAAAGTACTAAATCTACCTTTTGTTTCTTGGTCTCATCAGATCCCACAACAAGGCCAAATACTTCACATGGGTGACACTGAAACGGTCACGGTGTATGGGGCACAAAAGAAACTATTGAAATGCACTTTGGGTGACACAACTGATTTCATTTCACTACACGTATGGGAATCACATATAGCACAAATCACTCTGGACTCTACACAATACACACTTTCACTGATTTATCCACACGCAAACACAATGCACAAACATATAACACCCACAACGACATCAACAATTAAAGAAACACATAAGACTGCAAAAATGCCACCACACATTGTTCCAGCAACCACACAGACAATAGAAGATAAAATAACCGGCATACATATACAAGTAAAAACATATTGCCCACACTGCAACACCACACAGACTGATTTACATACAACACAGACATCTCTGCCAATCATGTCACTTTCTCTTTCCATCACAATCCTACATAACAAAATACAATGGCAACATCATAATCAACAACACACTTACCATCACAGACACTGCCATTACACGATATTGCACAGAGCACAAATTCACCCTCACCAACGACACACAAGATTTAGAAGAGCACCACCTAGACCTCACAAAAATCAGTATCACTTTCAACACTAACAAACACATCACGCACCTAAACATTCTCCCAGAATTTGACCCCATAGACCCAGCCGAACTAGCTTCAGTAAGCCTTTAAATACACACATACATACATACATATTTTGATATTCCTTTTCAATTGCATTTCATTTCCATTTTCATCCATTTTATTTTTAAAATATTGTTTTGTTGAAATAAACAAATATTATGTTGTACATGTACAGTGTTGTGTTCATTGCTTACAACATTGTGTTTTGCTTTTCATTGCAATAACTGCTTATCAAGTCAAGTCATATTCAGCTTATATTTTACATGAACAATCTATGCTTGATTATATTTAATATAAAACATTAACAATATTAGCGCTGGCCTATTGCATGCCTAGGCAGTTTGAAAGACAATTCTCTGCCCGCCCCTTGGATTAAGCGAGGTGAATGGCTCGATTCCAGACTATACATTTCAATGATATAGGATGGCCCGCCAGCCTATAACAATATCTCAGTAAGATTTTAACTTTAAATGTACAACCTATCAGTTTAAGATGGATTATGAAAACAAATGTTTCATATACTAACAACCAATATTGCTTATTGAAAATAACAACCTTCTTAACATTGTAATAATCAACCTGTTTGTTGGAATGAAAACTGGGTGATGGTGTGGAGAAAGTGATAGAGGTGAATATCAGAGAATTCCAAAAAAATATTTCTCCAATCAATTTTCAAAAATGGTAACACTAATAAACAAAATACTCTTCCCTAACAAAACCAAAAACGAATGCAGAAATAGCACAGTCAATTCACATTCACAGTACTCTACCTCACAACAAGAGATTTACTCTTTCACCCACAACTCAAAGGCTATAGTACCACCTATCACCACAAATTGGCCCTACTGGGTTGATTGGGTCTCACTACTAAGCCAGGGAAACACTTGAAATACATCAACACAATTATAAAGAAAACTATAGAAAAGCAAATTATGAACAAAACGTAGCCTATGATTGTTCTAAATGCAGACGTGACCGAAATGCATAAAGAATACCACAAACACCCCTGTAGCACAAATGTCCTGTCGCAGCGCAGAGCACGCTTCCGCAATGGGACAGTGACAGAGAAGTCGGAACACTAGGAAGTAGGGGTGTAAAGATTAACCGATACGTATCGGTATCCGTTTTTAACGTGTAAGATACGGCTACATCGATACGTGAAGCCCCGTATCGGAAAAAAACTGAAATGAACCGGTCGTTATATCGATTTACTTGTTATGAATCGGTTAACAACGTTTTCTGCTCGCTCAGACTTCCATTCACGTTCCAAGCAGCGCGTTCGTCCCACTTCCGGTTTTGAAACTATATGTGGTACGGAATTGTGGGTAATGCAGTTCGTTTTTGGTTCCATTCATTGCCCAAAGTTGTCAAATGACCTCATTACCCATACATCTACTGCAACTTAAGCATGTGACAACTTGCACTCGGTCGGCTTTTGTTTTTCGAAATCCAGCGCGAAATTAAACACTTATAGCATTCCTAAACAGCAACGATAGTCTGTAGAGTAGCCTTACCTTTGATGAAGGGATTTCCTTAATGTTAAATAATAATTTGGCCCTAGCTGCTAAAACGATGCACAAATTATTAGCCAATGATTTTGTTCATATTCACTCAGACTTGTGGCATTATAGGTTTCTGCATTAGGTTTACTGTTGGAACAAAATAAGCCCAGAGAGTTTATTGATTTGTAGGCCTATTTTATTCTTGTAGGGTAGGCTAGGCTATATGAGAAAAGGCTAAGAGTTTCTTAAGCACTTTTATTTTGGTATTGTCTTACCTCAACAAGGCTACAGCTCCATGAAAACAATCAGATATAACTCTATAAAATCTGTGAAAGATCTATAAAGTCTATAAAAATGTATTTTTATGTTGTATTTGGCTGCTGTGTTTGACTGAAATGTAGACTATTCTTTTTTCATTTCAATACAATATATGAAACACACCTCAGTTTAGATAATCATATTCACACATTTTTTTTGCCTAATTGACAACCATGACCATGATAATTGAGAATATAAAATTAATGTGCACCATGAGCAAATTATAAAAAATCTTTCAGAATGCTTTCCATTCTTGAACTGCATCGAATTGCATCGCATCGAATCGTACTGAATCGTTTTTGATAAACATGTATCTTTTCTTGTATCGAATCGTGCCCATGTATCTAGATGCGAATCGTATCGTCTTTTACATGAGAGATTCACACCCCTACTAGGCAGTGTTGTAAGTAAATGTATGCTTAAACCAAATTGTAAGCGATATATAAACTAAACAATATGCCAGATTGGAAATGAGCTAGTAAGCACACCACTATACAATTGAAGAAAAAAGAAAAACATTTTTGTAATGACATTGTAAAACAATTAATGAATGACTGAAATCGCAGCAACCCAAACATGCACGAAATATTCTCAGTGCGCTCGGTTGTTTTCCAATGGAGCTTTAATTGTCTTGTGACAACATTTTCTGTATATTCTGTTCCTTACATCTTCACTCCACTGAATATCTTGTCTGTCCAATAACAACACGCGCATTTAAAAATCCTTCTTTATCGTAACAGTGTTGTAGTGCAACACTCAACTGAGTCACCAGCGTCAGGTCAACCGGAGAAATAATCTTTGGTCACCACCATTTACCGATTTACGGCTTCCATTGACTTCCATTCAACCCATGAAAACAAAACGTTTAAGCCTATGTGCTTAAACTAACGCTGCTGACTTATGCCAGCAACCATTTCACTTTCATAATAAACTACATTTTCATACAACATAGCCTATATACAGCAACAATAGCAGAATTTGGATCAACCAATGTGGACAAATCTCAGGACGAAGAAAATTGCCACTGCGTGACGGAGTTCATTACATTCTCCCTTGTCCATGACATAATCCACGTATAACAGGTCACCTCAGTGGCCATTATCCCTCACATGTCAGAGTAATTACATTCAAAAATGTACTTTTATATTACACCACAATTTATAAAGGAACGCAAAGAAAAACACAATATATTAGATGGATTACACAAAATATTACACATAAGTATATATCATTGCACTGCACAGCCAGCAAATGATACCATTGTAGTTGCTGTTACTTATGAGACCAGCTGTAACGACTTCAATCACATCATCACCCCACTCGTCAAGCCCAATGACATTTCGACGTTCAGCATTGCCCACCTACTGATCACTTATGGACTGCACCTGTGTTCACTTGTTTTGCCTGCATCTGTATTCACTAGATTGTCAGCACCTGTATTGTTTACCTGCACCTGTATCTACTAGTTGCTATACTGAGTGTTGTTTGTGACTCTTTTCAAGTGTCTTTGTGAAGCAAAGATTAAAACTTCTAAGTTGCCTCGCACTTGCGTCTTGCCATCCTTGAATCGTGACACCAGCAATAAACCTTAAAATTTTAGGGGCATTGTTAGCCATGACGCACAATCTTTAAAAGTAGTCTATTCGCCTTCAAAAAGGGAGATACAAGGTCTAACAGGAGCCAAGGAGCAGGACCTGAGCGCTCAATGCTTAATGTGTTTTTATTCGTGCAAACTGACTAACGTTTCGACGCCCATGCGTCTTCTTCAGAGTTTTGAGTTTACTGTATGGATATTGTTATCGTCCCATCTTAACCCTTTAACTGCCCATTTTGCAATATTGCGACAAGCCTCATTACTGAATAAAACAGACGATAGACGCGAGTAAAGTGTAAAATCTCATTTGTACTCTTGACCACTAGTTGGCAGACACCCAGAGCTTCGATTCAAGCTCAACTTTTTTTTTCAGGAAGTTCGCGAAAACACGCGAGAAACACACGAAGAAGACATTTCCTCCAGAACGCGGAAGCGATGCAGGCCTTAGTTTTGCACAAATTGAAGCAGAAATACACCAAATGTTGAAAAAAAAAATCACGTGTGATGAAGTCTTGGGTCTGTTATTCACCTATTCTGATTCTGAAGGAGAATATCTGCCTTTTGGAGAATATGATCGATCGTCTATTGACTGATAGTCACGGAGCGTCTGTGAATGGAGGTGCGTCTTTTTCGACAGTGTCCACTAAGCATACCATGCTTATTTCGACCCTCTGCCCAACATAGCTGGAGGTGCCAGTGACAGTAGTGATGATAGTGTCCGTAATGGATGTGGTATAGACAGCAGGGGTTGTAAAAATAGGGCTCTGAAGAACTTCAAAGTCACCCGCGATATGGAACTGATTTGACCAGGCTACTTTATTGTATAGTAGCATAGGGTTTGTGATTATAGTAATAGTTTACTATTGTTGGTTTACATGTGACTGTTTTCCTGTTCATTTGATATGTCGGTGAAATCACAAAAAAAGAAAGTAAAACTCTCAAATATGTTCAACATCTAGTATTTACTGAAATGTGCATAATTCACGGTGGTTGCCATCCAGTGACGTCATAATATGCAAATTAGATGAGTAAACTTACCCCCTTCATAAACTTCTGGTCATACTCAATGATTTTCACATTTACAGTAGGACATTTGCAAGCCATGGCCTGGAAATTTTGATGTAAAAATCCAATTTATATTTTTTAAACCCTGGCGGCTAAAGGGTTAAGGGGCATTCACACCAAGAACGATAACTACAGTATAAAAAAAATACTGTTCTCGTTAATATGAATATTGTTCTCGTTAATATGAATGACGAAGTTCACACGTAAACTATGTAATTTGAAAAGCTCTTGATTGGTTTGAATCTTACCTTAAAGGGCGTTCTTTCAACGTGTCATGACCTCACCACAGGTGTGCCTCAGGGATCAGTATTAGGACCCTTGCTTTTCTCTATTTACACCACTTCCTTAGGTGATACCATTCGCTCCCATGGATTTGACTATCACTGTTATGCAGACGACACTCAACTTTACCTGTCTTTCCCACCTGATGACTAGTGTTTCCCACCGGATTTCTGCATGCCTTAAGGATATTTCAGCCTGGATGAAAGATCGGCACCTTCAGCTTAATCTCTCAAAAACAGAGTTTTTGGTGTTTCCAGCTAAAACAGCTATTCCCCAACAGATTAACATCCAGCTTGACTCAACTTCACTGACCCCAACTAGATCGGCACGAAACTTGGGCGTTGTAATTGATGACCGACTTAACTTCTCTGAGCATATAGCTTCTATTGCAAAATCATGTCGGTTTATGCTTTACAACATTAGGAAGATCAGACCTTATCTGACACAAGATTCCACACAACTTGTTGTTCAGACCATGGTCATCTCTAAGATGGACTATTGTAATTCACTATTAGCTGGCTTACCCGCTTGTGTAACAAGATCATTACAGCCGATTCAGAATGCTGGAGCACGCCTGGTCTTCAATCAGCCAGAGGACACATGTAACTCCTCTCCTAGTTACTCTCCATTGGCTCCCTATAGTAGCCAGAATTAAATTTAAATCTCTCACTTTGGCCTATCGGACACTAACTGGATCTGCTTCTAGTTATTTTAATTTAATAATCAAGCCTTACATCCCCAACCGCCCACTGCGGTCTTCTGGTGAGCGTCTGTTGTGTTGACCAGTCATGAAAACTGGGTCTAATTCCAGACTCTTTTCTCAGTGGTTCCATGTTGGTGGAATGAATTGCCCAGTGCTCTCCGTTTCTGTGGTAGTTTTGGGTCGTTTAAGAGGGGTCTAAAGACATTCCTATTCAACTTATACTTAGTTGTTTAAGCGCTTATGTGTTATGGTTTGTATAATGTTGTTTTATTTCAATTGGGCTGTTAAAGGAGAATTCCGGTGTGATATTGACCTTAAGTGTATTGAAACATGATACCGATACCAGTTAAAGGAGCAATCGTGAATTGACCTTAAGTATGTCTCATAGCCCATCTCGCTTGTCCCCTGCACTCCAAAATCTGGTGCTAGTTAGCCGATGCTACCAACAGCTTTTTCAATAGTGGTGCTTCGGCATCGGGCTAGCCATGCAAATAAATCACTGTTTTACACCCATTTACGAGGCTCAATGTATCTCCACACTTCATCAGTAGACTTCCGAGGGCCCTGACATTTAAAACGAGACATTGAGAACTTTGAAAAAGCACTGCTAGTTTACTTACAAGACGATTTATACTGACAGTATCTTCACAAAGTTTAAGCGTTTGCAGCCATCTTGAATTTAGTCACGATAAGTCGATTAAACGAAATAAGAATGAACAGGTATGATAAAGGGATCAGATTCCAAAATAATTCAGTGGAAATGCATGGATTCCAGTTTCTTCCAGTAGCAGCAACTGGAATCCATGCATTTCCACTGAATTATTTTTGGAATCTGATCCCTTATCATGTGCAGGGGACAAGCCGAGATGGGCTATGAGACATACGTTCACACTCGGTATCATGTTTCAACACACTTTAGGTCAATATCACACCGGAATTCTCCTTTAATTATTTGACATTATTGTTTATTATTGATAATCTCCTTAATGTAGTCTTAGCATGTCATTGTTTTTATATTATTGATTGAATGGACATTATTGTTTTATTATTGCCTTTCCCTTTTTTACATTGCTTTTTATTAGGCTATTGCTTGAATTGATATTATTGTGTATTATAACTATTCTCCTTATTATATTTGACCTACATTCTAATCTGTTCCCTGTTCAATTTTAAATATTATTATGTTGTTTGTATTTATGTGTCGCTTTGGACAAAGGCGTCTGCTAAATCCATAACCATAACCATGTAATGATAATGACATGAAGAACAATATCATTGGAGATCACCCATTACATTTTAGCCATCATATTCATTAACACAAGGAGAGTCTTTTTTATCTTTGGTCAGCAGGGGTGTGGTGGGTAAATTATGTGAAATGTGTCTTTTTTGTTTTCAGTGGCAAAGAATTTCCACCATCCTGATAGCCCATTTGAATGCCAATTTTCTTTTGGGCACTTTTACTTAACTTCACTTAGTTTCAGCCAAAACTACATACATCACTAACCACAGTGTCATAGATTTAAAACCAGCAGGAAAACATTACAACCACAGGGGCAGATTTAGCAATTTGGGGGCCCTAGGCGAACACAGCCACGGGGGGCCTCCATATCTGTTCTTTTCATACAAAAATGCAAGAAAGGCCACCCCTAGTGCAATGAAGTTTCAGTTTAGTGTAAACCAAAATGCCAAATATGTAGCCTAGAAATCTAGACGCACCCTAGCGGCGGCAAATTAATTTGCTCAGCCTGTACGTCTAGTATCGAACCATAGGGATTTCTATTGGCTTAGCACCGTGGATGTTCTCCAATCACAGCGCTCTATTTTGTTAGAGAGTCTTAAGGCGGGCTTAACAGGATAACGACAGTCCTGCGACTGTGAACAACAAGGAAGGTGGCTATGGCCCGAGCGAAGAGCGGTTGTTTGAATCGGCGTTAAGTCAACTTTGGAGGAGTTGGACTTGTGCTTTTCTTTGAAAGTTGAGCAACACAATGCACTTAAGTCATTACTTTCGAAGAAGGATGTATTTGCCGCTTTGCCGACCAGATACGGATATGGTCGTAGCGCTGGCCTATTGCATGCCTAGGCAGTTTGAAAGACAATTCTCTGCCCGCCCCTTTGGATTAAGCGAGGTGAATGGTTCGATGCCAGACTATACATCTCAATGATACAGGATGGCCCCGCCAGGCTACCAAATATGTCTTTTTTTCTAAAATCACACTGGATACTTATAACCACCAAGTAATTAGTAGCATGCCAACAGTCACCCAATATAACAGCAGGCCTAGTAGTTTAACAGTATGATATCCTTCCATTTCAAATCAGGCAATATCCAGGAAAATGGGTGCTGCACCATCTTAGATCTAATCTTTTTTACCTAATATTTATGTCCCAAAACTAAAACCTGCAAAATAATGTAAAGGTTAAATTCCAATGTCTTCATATTTTTTTTCACCCTTGATTTTGTACTCAGTATGACTGGACCGTTAAAGTTTGATGCCCATTAGTTATATAAGGCCCTAGATATGGAGAAAAGTGCAAAACTGGTGATATTAAGGGTCTTGTAAACTCATTGTTTGTATCCACATGGCACCAATCATTATTTTGTGTGCAAATACAATAGACAGGGCAAAACCCAGAACGATCTGATCAAGGTCACTACCAAACATCTCAATTGACTCTATAGTACTTTTTCGCGTAGAATCCATTTCTGCTTAGGACATTTTTATATCATGCATAGTTAATGAAAATTTGCATATTTGAATACATTATCGACTATAAATGCCTAATAAAGAAATGTATTGATAATATGGCTGTAAGTAGATAAGTTAATGGCTTTCATCAACTAATTTGCATGCAAGGATGGGTCTGTGAAAAAATAGATTTTAGTTTTAAAGCTGTATTGTAACAGATCTTCCCTTGCAGTTGTCCACTGATTTTAGTAACAATAAATAGTATACGGTAATATTAAAATAAAGAAAACATTTTACTATTCAATTTGAATTGGTAAACAACATTAATTTCTACAAAATGTACCTTTCAACCAGTATTGCCATCAGCATAATTTGCTAGCTATCAAATCAAGACTGGTATGTCCAGCTAACGTAATGTTTGCATAGTAGGCAATGGTTTACAGGTCAAAGAAATCTTATGACAATTTAAAAGTATGGAAGCCCGTTTCCGCCACTTGAAGATAACAAAACTGCCAGATACTAAATCAAAATTATGAGATTTAAAGTCATAACTATGAGACAGTCATAATAATAAAGTCGTAATTTTGAGATTAAGGGCCAATCTCAATTCTCTGTTTTACCCCTTCCCCTATCTCTTCATCTTACCCCTAGCCCTTGTCCCTCGCAACCGAGTGGCAAGACATAGGGGTGAAAATATTCCCCTTGGAAATGAGATACCACTAGCCAACCATAAGGGAGAGCGGGATGACAAACACTTGAATTAACTTAATTTACAGAGATAAATTACAGAGGTAACACACTGAAAGCTATTTTGTCACAAGCAACCTGTCTTCTGTCAAATAGGCTATCATTGCATTTTCAGCTCAGAATAAAACAGTTCAGGAATTATTTCAACAGCAGAACGTGCCTATGTTAGTTCGTAGCCTACCTCCTGGTCCGGGTGAATGAAACAGGGATGGGGGACAAAATAAACATGCAGTTTGCTATTGTTACGAACCCATTAAACTAATTAAAAATGGGTACACAACATAAGAAAGTCCCAGGAGTCGGAGTTCCAAAAATATAAACAATATTTATTTTCAGACTGTAAAAACCGTCAAACAACAATGTCAGCTTGACTTCAGTTCGTAATGACAAACAAAACAGGCCCTGTCAAGCTACCTTGTCTAATAAATATTCACATAAAACTACCTGACCTCCTCGAAAAGAAAAATGCAGGTGAGTCTTCTGCAAGTTTCCTGCTGCGCTGCCATAACCTACTCTGAGGTGCAAAAGTAAAACACACCCTAGGGTTAGGGTTAGGTTAGGGGAACATGATATTTGGTGGAGTGGGTGACTGTGAGTGCACTGGCCGATTGGATCCAACCACACCAACAAGGAAGGGAATAAGGGTATGAAAAGAGGTCAACTGTCAAAATAAAATAATATGTAAATAAAAAATATATAATATATAATTAGAAAATGTGTAAATTGGGGAAGAAAATAAATAAATAATTACTTAATTACGGGGTTAGGATAAGGAGTTGGGTTTAGGCCAAGGGGCTGGTTAGGATAAGGGGTGGGGGGGCTGGAGTTGGCCTTGGGAGTTGAGGTTAGCCTGAGGGTGGGGGTAAGGATTAGTTAGGGGCTGGGGTTGGCCTAAGGGTTGGGGTTAGGCTAAGGGGCTGGGGTTGGAATTTAGCCAAGTGGCTGGAGGTTAGGTTAAGGGGTGGGGGTTGGAGGTTAGGTTTAGGGATGGGGGTTAGGTTAAGGGGTGGGGGTTGGAGGTTAGGTTAAGGGGGTGGAGGTTAGGCTTAGGGATGGGGGTTAGGTTAAGGGGTGGAGGTTAGGTTTAGGGATGGGGGTTAGGTTAAGGGGTGGGGGCTGGGGGTTAGGGTTAGGGGTTGGGGTTTGGGCCAAGCAGCTGGGTGGGGTTAAAACTAGGGACTGGGGCTAAAAAGAAAAAAGTAAGTGCAAGAATTGGGACTAAAACCAGGAAAAGTGCTATAAGTGCTAGAAATCAAAAAGTGCTATAAGTGCTAAAAATCAAAAGTGTAAAATTCATGAGACAACCTTTGAAAATAAACACAACACTGCAGAAATAAAAAGTAAAGACATCAATAGGGGGTAATAGCCACAAGTGCACCGGGGTGCAGTTGGTTTTTTGGCCACAAGTCGTGCAGCGTTGGTGTTAGACTGGCGGCACCCCCATGCGCCCATGTTTTCTGGCGCTCGGACGCAATAATGGCCACCCCGTCTCGCTGTGACCTTAAGGCCGCGGAGCTAGGCCCGGTTGGCTAGGCCAGAATCATATCTGAATCCGCAGTTAGCGTGCTTCCACATGGGGGTCGGGATTCACATGTGAGCCTCCCTAACGTGACTAGTGTCGCCCTCGTGTGGAAATCAGGCAGCTATGCCTCAGTGTTTTCACTCTCACTATCCCTGACTATGATAGGGGGTAATAGCCACAAGTGCACCGGGGTGCAGTTGGTTTTTTGGCCACAAGTCGTGCAGCGTTAGGGTTAGGTTAGGGGAACATGATATTTGGTGGAGTGGGTGACTGTGAGTGCACTGGCCGATTGGATCCAACCACACCAACAAGGAAGGGAATAGGGGTAGGAAAAAGGTCAACTGTCAAAATAAAATAAAATAATAATATGTAAATAACCCTAGGTTAGGTTTAGGGATGGGGGTTAGGGTTAGGGTTAGGTTAAGGTAAGTGGACAGGCGTGGAGAGGGTTAGGAAATTAGAATTAAAATTTTGTTGTTTGGACCATTATGCACTGGCCAGTTGTCCCCGCCCCACTAATCCCATCTAAAAGTCAAATAAATTAAATAAAACAGAATAAAATAAAAGTTAAAAGGAAATAAAAGAGAGGAGCTGTAAAAAGGACACAGAGTGGTTTAAAACTTTAATTTAATTTTTCATTAAGACCTTGTGGGTGTAATGTTTTAAGTTTTAAAATCCACAATCTCTCTGCTCTTTTCCTCTGTAAAGTTGTCCAGCCTGGATTCCCTTCAAGGCCACAGACCCTCAAATGTGTGATGTTGTGCGTCTGGAAATGTGTGACGAAATAAGTGTTGAGTGTATTTTTATGTATGTTGTGCAGATGTTGTTTGAGGCGATCACGAAGTGTATGTCCAGTTTCCCCGATGTACAACATGTGACAGTGAGTGCAGGTGATTGCATATACTATGTTGGGAGTGTCTAAGTTTAGTGGATTAGTGGGTGCAGAACAGTGACTATGGATATTAGTGATGAATAGGTGAGGGGTGAAGTGTAAGTTTTCTTTAGGAGGTGGTGGTTGTAAGTGACGGGTGAAGGTGGTGCGTATGAGGAGGTCTTTGAGGTTTTTATTACGTCTATATGCGGAGATGAGTGTGGTGGTGTTGGAAGGTGGGGTGTGTTGTTTGGAAATCAGTATAGTGTTGTTTCAGTGTGTGGTGAAGGTGTTGTATGGGGTGGGTCAGGGTTGGGGTTAGGGTGAGGGTAGGTTAGCCAATTAGGGTTTATCCTTACCAGGGGATCAGGGGGATGGGGTGGGGTCAGGGTTGGGGTTAGGGGTAGGGGGTAAGAGGGTTGGGGTTAGGGTTAGGTTGGGGTTAGGAAAAAAGGGTTGGGGTGGGGGTTGGGTTTAGGGTTAGGGCAAGGGGTTGGGGTTGGGGTCATCCCACTCATCACCAGGAGCCCCAGCAAGGTTGGGCACTGTCCATCCCTTTCCCAGGTTTAGGCCTTTAGGATATAGCGTGTTTAATTTCATAATCCATTGCCTTTCTACCATTAGT
>NC_063204.1:0-22500 GCF_017589495.1 Alosa alosa
GGCTGCGCAGCGCTGAAGGCAATATGTAAAAGTGTTGAAGGCGGGACAGACAGACGTAAGAAAATAGACCTTGCAAAATGCAAACATGCGTGCAATCAAACAACTGCATATAGACCTATGCCATGTAAAAACGTGACATTATTGCGAATTAAATTTAGTTTAGTTCGCATGCATTTTTTTAAACTCATGTCGCAGGCTACGGCCCGGTTAGGAATGGGGGCACGGCGCGGTGGTTGGGGACCGCTGTGCTATAGTGTGTAACGCTGAAGATGTCACATTCACTGTGTCAGACACATGGTCACCATGGTCACCATCAAACCTCACATGGTCACCATGGTCACTATCAAACCTCACATGGTCACTATCAAACCTCATTCACTGAGACACATGGTCAATATTAAACCTGTTATTGTTTGAGACATGGTCACTCACATCAAACACAACCTATCAAAATGCCACACTTATTCGCCACATATTCACACTCAGTCCTCAATGTAAAAACACTCATTACTTTACTGAACACCATCCAATCATTGCCTTAGTATAGGCCTATAGATATAGATAGACCCTTAGTAAAGGCCTATAGATATACTCTATAGGATAGACCCTTAGTATAGGCCTATAGATATATATACGATAGACCCTCTCAATCTGTTCCTAGAGGATTTACGGTTGAAATGTGAAATGTTGAAATACTTTGGAATGAAAATTAAAGTTTTTTTCAACTGCTTTCACACTAAATCTTTGCTTGTCACACAATTTTCTAAACATGTCTTCCAAACATCATAACCCCACACCAAATCTGCAAAACCATACACTAAATCTAAGTGTTTGACACAGTTTTCAATTTCTTGAAACACATTTCGCAAAACGCCACACACAATTTTCTACCTAACACACAAAAATATAACAGGAAGTAACTTGGGCTAGCTTTACACGACAACGATCTGAACACAATCCGCAAAAGTGGCGTTGCGTTCCCACTTTTTATTTCGCGTTTAGACGAGCGTCTTTGGGTGGAAATCTGCATGCACACGGTGACGCAAAAGTGTGTGAAATAGTTTGCATGCCAGGTGGCTAGGTGGCACTGTGAAGCACTGCCATACAACAACACCAAGAGCGCACACATGCGTTGAAACTTCCTTCTACTTCTCTCCGTAGTAGTGCTTCACATCCTAGAGTTCTGTTTTCCCAAGGCGCCTGCCTGTATGTGAACCAGACGTGAACGGTAATGTGTTTCTTTTTAATAAACTGCCTGTACACTTACAAGGTTCTCAATGCTTCGGTTTACATGTAGAGACACTCATTATGCTACTGAAAGGACTCCTGAATAGCTATCATAAGCAGCTAAGGCCATTTGAATGTCCGACTGATGGAAATAATCCGACGTTTGTTGTTGTTTGGCTGTACTGCACATGGATATGACGTCAACGCGTATGCGAGGGCCTGGTCCATAGCGTGAGGCCTGGTCCATAGCGAGGCCTGGTCCATAGCTGGAGGCCTGGTCCATAGCGAGGCCTGGTCCATAGCGTGAGGCCTGGTCCATAGCGAGGCCTGGTCTATAGCGAGGCCTGGTCTATAGCGGAGGCCTGGTCCATAGCGAGGCCTGGTCTATAGCGGAGGCCTGGTCTATAGCGGAGGCCTGGTCTATAGCGGAGGCCTGTCCATAGCGGAGGCCTGTCCATAGCGAGGCCTGGTCCATAGCGAGGCCTGGTCTATAGCGGAGGCCTGGTGGAGGCCTGGTGGAGGCCTGTCCATAGCGGAGGCCTGTGGAGGCCTGGTCCATAAAGGAGGCCTGGTCCATAGCGGAGGCCTGTCCATAGCGAGGCCTGGTCCATAGCTGGAGGCCTGGTCCACAGCGGAGGCCTGGTCTATAGCGGAGGCCTGGTCCATAGCTGGAGGCCTGGTCCACAGCGGAGGCCTGGTCCATAGCTGAGGCCTGGTCCATAGCGAGGCCTGGTCTATAGCGGAGGCCTGGTGGAGGCCTGGTCCACAGCGGAGGCCTGGTCCATAGCTGAGGCCTGGTCCATAGCGAGGCCTGGTCCATAGCGAGGCCTGGTCTATAGCGGAGGCCTGGTCCACAGCGGAGGCCTGGTCTATAGCGGAGGCCTGGTCCAGCGAGGCCTGGTCCAGCGAGGCCTGGTCCATAGCTGGAGGCCTGGTCCACAGCGGAGGCCTGGTCTATAGCGGAGGCCTGGTCTATAGCGGAGGCCTGGTCCATAGCGGAGAGCCTGGTGGAGGCCTGGTGGAGGCCTGGTCCACAGCGGAGGCCTGGTGGAGGCCTGGTGGAGCCTGGTCCATAGCGTGAGGCCTGGTCCATAGCGAGGCCTGGTGAGGCCTGGTCCATAGCGAGGCCTGGTCCATAGCGAGGCCTGGTCCATAGCGAGGCCTGGTGAGGCCTGGTCCATAGCTGAGGCCTGGTCCATAGCTGAGGCCTGGTCCATAGCTGAGGCCTGGTCCATAGCTGGAGGCCTGGTCCAGCGGAGGCCTGGTGGAGCCTGGTCCATAGCGTGAGGCCTGGTCCAGCGGAGGCCTGGTGAGGCCTGGTCCATAGCTGAGGCCTGGTCCATAGCGAGGCCTGGTCCATAGCTGAGGCCTGGTCCATAGCGTGAGGCCTGGTCCATAGCTGAGGCCTGGTCCATAAAGGAGGCCTGGTCCATAGCGAGGCCTGGTCCATAGCGTGAGGCCTGGTCCAGCGGAGGCCTGGTGGAGGCCTGGTCCAGCGGAGGCCTGGTGAGGCCTGGTCCATAGCTGGAGGCCTGGTCCACAGCGGAGGCCTGGTCCATAGCGTGAGGCCTGGTCCATAGCGAGGCCTGGTCCATAGCGTGAGGCCTGGTCCATAGCGGAGGCCTGTGGAGGCCTGGTCCAGCGAGGCCTGGTCCATAGCGGAGGCCTGGTCCATAGCGAGGCCTGGTGAGGCCTGGTCCATAGCGAGGCCTGGTCCATAGCTGGAGGCCTGGTCCATAGCGTGAGGCCTGGTCCATAGCGGAGGCCTGTCCATAGCGAGGCCTGGTCCATAGCTGAGGCCTGGTCCATAGCGAGGCCTGGTCCATAAAGGAGGCCTGGTCCATAGCGAGGCCTGGTCCATAGCGTGAGGCCTGGTCCATAGCGAGGCCTGGTGAGGCCTGGTCCATAGCGGAGGCCTGTCCATAGCGAGGCCTGGTCCAGCGAGGCCTGGTCCATAGCTGAGGCCTGGTCCATAGCGTGAGGCCTGGTCCATAGCGAGGCCTGGTCCATAGCTGGAGGCCTGGTCCATAGCTGAGGCCTGGTCCATAGCGGAGGCCTGTCCATAGCGAGGCCTGGTCTATAGCGGAGGCCTGGTCCATAGCGTGAGGCCTGGTCCATAGCGGAGGCCTGTCCATAGCGAGGCCTGGTCCAGCGGAGGCCTGGTCCATAGCTGAGGCCTGGTCCATAGCGGAGGCCTGGTGAGGCCTGGTCCATAGCTGGAGGCCTGGTCCATAGCTGGAGGCCTGGTCCAGCGAGGCCTGGTCCATAGCTGGAGGCCTGGTCCATAGCGAGGCCTGGTCTATAGCGGAGGCCTGGTCCACAGCGGAGGCCTGGTCCACAGCGGAGGCCTGGTCCATAGCTGGAGGCCTGGTCCATAAAGGAGGCCTGGTCCATAGCGTGAGGCCTGGTCCATAGCTGAGGCCTGGTCCATAGCGGAGGCCTGTCCATAGCGAGGCCTGGTCTATAGCGGAGGCCTGGTCCATAGCGAGGCCTGGTCCATAGCTGAGGCCTGGTCCATAGCGGAGAGCCTGGTGGAGGCCTGGTCCACAGCGGAGGCCTGGTCCATAGCGTGAGGCCTGGTCCAGCGAGGCCTGGTCCATAAAGGAGGCCTGGTCCATAGCTGGAGGCCTGGTCCATAGCTGAGGCCTGGTCCATAGCGGAGAGCCTGGTGGAGGCCTGGTCCACAGCGGAGGCCTGGTCTATAGCGGAGGCCTGGTGGAGGCCTGTCCATAGCGAGGCCTGGTCTATAGCGGAGGCCTGTCCATAGCGGAGGCCTGTCCATAGCGAGGCCTGGTCTATAGCGGAGGCCTGGTGGAGGCCTGGTGGAGGCCTGGTGGAGCCTGGTCCATAGCGTGAGGCCTGGTCCAGCGAGGCCTGGTCTATAGCGGAGGCCTGGTCCATAGCGGAGAGCCTGGTGGAGGCCTGGTGGAGCCTGGTCCATAGCGGAGAGCCTGGTGGAGGCCTGTCCATAGCGAGGCCTGGTCTATAGCGGAGGCCTGTCCATAGCGGAGGCCTGTCCATAGCGGAGGCCTGGTCCAGCGAGGCCTGGTCCATAGCTGAGGCCTGGTCCATAGCTGGAGGCCTGGTCCACAGCGGAGGCCTGGTGGAGGCCTGTCCATAGCGGAGGCTCGGTCCATAGCGGAGGCCTGCGGAGGCCTGGTCCATAGCTGGAGGCCTGGTCCACAGCGGAGGCCTGGTCCATAGCGAGGCCTGGTGGAGGCCTGTCCATAGCGAGGCCTGGTCCATAGCTGAGGCCTGGTCCATAAAGGAGGCCTGGTCCATAGCTGGAGGCCTGGTCCATAGCTGGAGGCCTGGTCCACAGCGGAGGCCTGGTGGAGGCCTGGTCCATAGCGTGAGGCCTGGTCCATAGCTGAGGCCTGGTCCATAGCTGGAGGCCTGGTCCATAAAGGAGGCCTGGTCCATAGCTGGAGGCCTGGTCCACAGCGGAGGCCTGGTGGAGGCCTGGTCCAGCGAGGCCTGGTCCATAGCGGAGAGCCTGGTGGAGGCCTGTCCATAGCGAGGCCTGGTCTATAGCGGAGGCCTGGTCTATAGCGAGGCCTGGTCTATAGCGGAGGCCTGGTGGAGGCCTGGTCCAGCGAGGCCTGGTCCAGCAGCGAGGCCTGGTCCATAGCGGAGGCCTGCGGAGGCCTGGTCCATAGCGGAGGCCTGGCGGAGGCCTGGTCCATAGCGGAGGCCTGGTCCATAGCGGAGGCCTGGTCCATAGCGGAGGCCTGGTGGAGGCCTGGTCCATAGCGGAGGCCTGGTCCATAGCGGAGGCCTGGTCCATAGCGGAGGCCTGGCGGAGGCCTGGTCCATAGCGGAGGCCTGGTCCATAGCGGAGGCCTGCGGAGGCCTGGTCCAGCGAGGCCTGGTCCATAGCTGGAGGCCTGGTCCATAGCTGGAGGCCTGGTCCAGCGAGGCCTGGTCTATAGCGGAGGCCTGGTGGAGGCCTGGTCCATAGCGGAGGCCTGGTCCATAGCGGAGGCCTGGTGGAGGCCTGGTCCATAGCGGAGGCCTGGTCCATAGCGGAGGCCTGGTGGAGGCCTGGTCCATAGCGGAGGCCTGGTCCATAGCGGAGGCCTGGTGGAGGCCTGGTCCATAGCGGAGGCTCATCCATAGCGGAGGCCTGTCCATAGCGGAGGCCTGTGGAGGCCTGGTCCATAGCGGAGGCCTGGTCCATAGCGGAGGCCTGGTCCATAGCGGAGGCCTGGTGGAGGCCTGGTCCATAGCGGAGGCCTGGGTCCATAGCGGAGGCCTGGGTCCATAGCGGAGGGCCTGCGGAGGCCTGGTGGAGGCCTGGTCCATAGCGAGGCCTGGTCCATAAAGGAGGCCTGGTGGAGGCCTGGTCCATAGCGAGGCCTGGTCCATAGCGGAGGCTGTCCATAGCGAGGCCTCCGGTGGAGTCTCAGTCCATAGCGAGGCCTGGTCCATGCTGGAGGCCTGGATTCATAGCGAGGCCTGTCCATAGCGGAGGCCTGGGTGGGGAGGCCTGGTCCATAGCGGAGGCCTGGGTCCATAGCGAGGCCTGGTCCATAGTCCATAGAGGCCTGGTCCATAGCGAGGCCTGGTCCATCAGTCCAGGCCTGGTGGTCCATAGCGAGGCCTGGTCCATAGCGGAGGCCTGGTCCATAGCGAGGCCTGGGTGGGAGGCCTGGTCCATAGCGGAGGCCTGGTCCAGCGGAGGCCTGGTCCATAGCGAGGCCTGGCGGGAGGCCTGGTGGAGGCCTGGTCCATAGCGGAGGCCTGGTCCATAGCGAGGCCTGGTCCATAGCGGGGCCTGGTCCAGCGGAGGCCTGTCCATGGTGGGAGGCCTGGTGGAGGCCTGGTCCATAGCGAGGCCTGGTCCATAGTCCATAGAGGCCTCCATAGGGTGGGAGGCCCAGCGGAGGCCTGGTCCATAGCGGAGGCCTGGGCCTGGTCCATAGCGGAGGCCTGGTCCATAGCGGGAGGCCTGGGAGGCCTGGTCCATAGCGGAGGCCTGGTCCATAGCGGAGGCCTGGTCCATAGCGAGGCCTGGGTCCATAGCGAGGCCTGCCATGGTGGGAGGCCTGGTCCATAGCGGAGGCCTGGTCCATAGGAGGCCTCGGGTCCATAGCGAGGGCCTGGTGGAGGCCTGGTGGAGGCCTGGTCCATAGGCCTGGTCCATAGCGGAGGCCTGTGAGGCCTGGTCCATAGGGAGGCCTGGTCCATGAGGCCTGTCCATGGGAGGCCTGGGCCTGGTCCAGCGGAGGCCTGGTCCATAGCGGAGGCCATTCATAGGTCCATAGCGGAGGGTGGAGGCTCCGGAGGCCTGGAGGCCTGGTGAGGCTCCTGGTCCATAGGTCCATAGCGGGCCTGGTCCATAGGGAGTAGCCTGGTGGAGGCCTGGTCCATAGCGAGGCCTGGTCCATGGGTCCAGGCCTGGTCCATAGCGAGGCCTGGTCCAGGGGGCCTGGTCCATAGGAGGCCTGGTCCATAGGAGGCCTGGTGGAGGCCATAGCGGAGGCCCATAGCTGGGAGGGGCCTGGGAGGCCTCCATAGCGGGCCTGGTCCATAGCGTGAGGCCTCATGGGGAGGCCCGGGTGGTGGTCCATAGCGAGGCCTGGTCCAGGCCTGGTCCATAGGGAGGCCTGGTCCATAGCGAGGCCATGGTCCCTGTCCATAGCCATAGGAGGGGCCTGGTGGAGGCCGAGGCCTGGTGGTGGAGGCCTGGTGAGGCCTTGGTCCATAGCGAGGCCTGGTCCATGGTGGGGAGGCTCTGGTCCATAGCGGAGGCCTGGCCTGGTCCATGGGCCTCCATAGCGGGAGGCCTGTGGAGGCCTGGCGAGGCTGGTCCACAGGCCTAGCGGAGGGGCCTGGAGGCCTGGGGAGGCCTGGTCCATAGCGAGGCCCGGTGGAGGCGCCTGGTGGAGGCCTGGTCCAGTGGGAGGCCTGGTCCATAGCGAGGCCCTGGTCCATAGCGGGCGGGAGGCCTGGTCCATAGTGGTGGGAGGCCTGGTCCATAGCGAGGCCTGGTGGGAGGCCTGGTCCATACTGGAGCCGGAGCAGTGCGCCGGACTTTTGGGTGGGGGCCCCCAGTGTGTTTGCTGTGGGGAGAGAGCTCAGCATGGTCCGGGTTAAGCAAGAGTCGGGTGCCTGTCTGTCCTGGCCGGTGAATCGCATCGAGCCGAGTGGCGCTTGGTGCAGCTTCATCAGACCCCCAACCCCCGGTAAGCTTGGTACAGTGTCGACGGGTTGGAAAGGCCACCCAGGGGCCCCGCCAGGAGAGGAGGAGTGCCGCCGTGACATCACAAGGAAAGTGCAGCCTTAGGCTGCTGCTGAGAGGGAGCTGGTGACGCAGCTGGGACGGCCACTGCGGGCTGCTAGCACGCCCGCACTGGATTGTTAGCAGCGCATCTCGCTGAGTGAGCTCCTGCGGCGCACCCCACGCGAGTTGGCGGTACCGTCACACTGGACCGAGTGGCGGGCAACGAACGCACGCGCAGCATGTGGTTACCTGTGGGTCACGTCGGTGGGCTGCAATGGCTTGTTGGGGAGCTGTCCCAGACAGTAAAAATATATTTAAATAGATTTGGTCCAGATCTTCATTAGCATTTGGCACAGATCCTCTTAAACGGACCTGCCCCGGGTCATTTCTTCCAACGGGCCAATACCGAACAGGTTGGAATTACGGATCAGAGAGACAGATCTAGCCAGAACTGGCCCAGTACAGTTAATATTGCTACGGCATTTGGTGGATCTGGCCCAGACTCATATTCTACATCTGGGGCTCATTGGCCCTGGTCTGTGATTCATATTTAAGCTATCAGAGAATTGAAGACCCACACAATTTGTAATTTTCAAAATAGTTTTTTATTTTAAAAGGCAAAAGAGAACATCAGTCCCGCTAGCTCAAGCTTAGCCTAGCCTACAACATAACAATAAACCAATATGTAAAAATATAAGGCTTATTTTGATAAACAAACCCGCCAAACGCACTGAAAGAAAAAAAATGTCATGTTAACATAGTCCGCCAGCATCTAACCGGCTGATGTCCCGATGATGATGACGACGGGCGCCAGCTGTGTCGGAGAGAAGATTACTGGCAGCAGTCTGGGGGAGCACTGAAAGCACAGAACAGTTGGGCGATCCTGCAGATCAGCAGGACGGTGGACTTTGACAGCGACAGTTGTTGTTTAAGTGAGAGTTCTTCAACGTTAGCTAGGCTACTCAATCCAGACTGCAGGGCAGGCTGCTATCATAACTATCATGGCAGCTCGCGCAGGGGCAGCGGCAGATCTCTCACAGAGGCTAGTAGCTGTCCTGAGAAATATTTTCGAGCAGACGGTGAATAGCAGCCCGCTCCGCGGATGGATGTCAGAGGACCAGGGCAAAACTAGCCCAATGGACTAACGTTAAAGTTAGGCATCAACCTGCGATTCTTCCTCACTGCTCCTGTGAGACGTATAAAAAGCACACAAAGCAAAGAAACAAAGAGTAAATATTAGATTCAACACCCAAAGATTATTTATTTTATAACAGTATAGTATGCCAACAACGCATTGCATCCCAAACCGGATAAACTGGAGGACAGCGACAATTCTTGTGGATCTTCGATAAAAAGCCTAGTGTTTACAGCCAAGTTTTTCCACTCTAAATCCATTTTAAACAGGCTTAAAAAACGCTGGCCGTCTATGCATGCAGTGCTACTAGCAGCAAGGCTAGCTACAGACAAAGTGGGTAACGTTAGCGCTAATGGCTACGAATTTGCAGCTAACACACAAAGGACACGATATTAAGCGATTTTGGTGAATAATAAGCAAAGCTCACCAATTTAGCCTTAAAGCTCATGTTCACATAGTTGTGGCTGCATGTTTAAAAGAACCTAGACTACAAGCTAACCGTAGCTACTACCCAGCTTGTCTGGCACGTTTCAGGTTGTCAGAATTTCAGAGTAAACTAAGTTTGTAAACTTTCATGTTTAATACAGGCCTAAATATTTAGCAGACTAAAATGACATCAACACCAGTTTACATTTAAAATGATACTTGTATAATGTACTTACCAATAATCACAAAGACGGTGCAGCCTGTAGTCTTCCACTCTGCATAATCACCAGTGGTGGAGGAAGTACTGAATCTCAGTACTTAAGTAAAAGTACAAATACACAGAGAAATATTTACTTTAGTAAAAGTAAAAGTACCACAATGACAACCCTACTTAAGTAAAAGTAAAAAGTACCTGCTTTTAAATGTACTTTAAGTATTACAAGTAAAAGTATTTGCATAATGATTTATTCTCTTAATATCTATATTCTAAAAGAAAGATTAGTATGGGCTGTGGCATTTTAATTAAGCTAGTTTTAGGTTATACTCGACTAGATAGTTTTAAGCTAATGCAATTGTGCTTACCATCTGTGGCCCGGTTTACATTCTGACCTACAATTCTAGAGACTGTAATTCTGGTTATCTACTAGGGTGATCTGCTGAGTAATATCATTCAGCAAAACAGGAGAGCCTGAAGTTTAACGGGGTAGACAAGGGAAACCTTGGATGGATCGTAATGCCAATTCTGCTGATTGAACAGAAAAGTTGCTGAGAAAGGTGTTATGATTAGGTTCAGTTTCACTTGCGCAGACGCACATAGACATTGAATGAGCTCTCACATTTCTACCCCCAATTGTAGGCTATGCCTCTTTATTTGATCACAAACAATTAAGAAATATCTCCTAATCTGGAAAATGCTACGTTTTTTTCGCCAGCGGTTCTATAATAGTCTACCATTCATTTGTGCCGCAAATGATCAGGCGTGTGACAGAAGCATGGGCATAGCCTGTAACTTCGCTGATCCAGCGGATAGCAATCTCATCGGAGAGGAGGCCCTAACGCTTCAGATAACAGACCGAGAAAGGCACAGAACACAGTTGCATGTACAGTGTAGCCATGGGTCTGGTGAATATAGCCTACGAATGCAGATGGCTACAAGCTCACGCTTTGCCTGGTCTAGACTAGAAGCTTATGTTTCTAAGAATGCACGTGGCTCCAGAATCTTTGGTAGCAACCCCGGTAAAACAAACGTGTTTGTCAGAGAGAAAAAAATCTGATCATAAAATGTATCGTAAAAGGAACGATGGTGTTGTAGAAATGTAGCGGAGTAAAAGTACAGATAATTGCTGTAAAATTTAACGGCAAAAGTCAAAAGTATGCACTATAAATTCTACAGTAACAAAGTATTTGTACTTCCGTGACAGTCCACCACTGATAATCACATAACGCAGAGTTGCAGGTTTATGTGGGGGAAAAGTGTTCCGTTAGTTGTGGCGCGTCAGGTCTGCACAGCTCCCTGCGGATCTGGCCCACACTGGCCGGGCGGACTCAATTCAGTTGTGGCGTCTGGTCTGCGGCTGCCCCGATAGGCGCCGCACCAGCTGGATGGACTGTCACAGTCAGAAGCTACAGACAAGTCTGGCGCAAAGTTGGTGCAGATCTGCATTGTCGCGTCTGCTGCTGCGAATCTGCTGATTCAAAAACGGATCTGGCACAGATCAAAGTCAAAGTCAAAGTCAAAGTCAGCTTTATTGTCAATTTCTTCACATGTTCCAGACATACAAAGAGATCAAATTACGTTTCTCACTATCCCACGGTGAAGACAAGACATATTTTACCAATTTTAAGTCCACAGACAAACATAACATTCAAGTAAACAAAAGTAAGTAAATAAGTAAATAAGAGGGCACATATAATAATGAAAAATAAGAGCAGCAAAAATTTTGTTGAAATTGTGCATAGACAGTCAATAAAAAAACTAGTGCAAAGTCAGGCCAATAAGAGGCTTGGGTAGTTCTGTTTGACCTGAGTAATAAAGAAAGTGGCATAGTGGTGCAAGTTATGTAAGAGCAGCAGAAGTGTTGTGTTTTCAGGACAACAACACCAAGTTGTAAAGTGTACAAGTGTGCAAGTGTTCAAGTGTTCAAGTGGGAGTAGTGCAGGCGGCCATTGTGGGTCCAATGTCCAGGATGTTATGTAGCTGAGGGTGGAGGAGGGGGAGAGGAGGGAGAGAGTTCAGCATCCTTACAGCTTGGTGTATGAAGCTGTTGGTGAGTCTGGTAGTCGGAGCGCAGGCTTCTGTACCTCTTCCCAGAGGGCAGTAGATCAAACAGATTGTGAGCGGGGTGACTTGCATCACTCACAATTTTGGTCAGCCTTGGCGGGTGAGGTGGGTGGTGTAAATGTCCTTCAGGGAGGGGGTGAAGCACCAATGATCCTTCCAGCTGTGTTCACTATGCTGCAGGGCTTTCCTGTTGTATTCAGTGCAGCTTCCCCCACACAGCGATACAGCTGGAGAGGATGCTCTCAATGGTGCCTCGGTAGTAAATGTAAAAGATGTAAATGCTGTCTGGGGTGTAACGTCGGCGCACATGACATTGTTAGCGTTCTCCCACGCAGGGTATGCTGGGATACGGAAGCGAACATTTGGGGGTTTATGTCTGTATTTCTCCTTAGTTTTGAGTGTAATGTTAGCGTCTTTATTGTAACATGTTTCCCTTTTAGTTCTCCCTCGTGTGTGATCCTTTTTGTGTGGGGGCTGCGTCCACCCCTGTATGTGTAGTGTGTGTGTGTGTACTTGACCTGCTCCGTGTGTATAGTGTTCTGGGTCTGTGTCCCTGCCCTCGTTTCTCAATAAAGCTTGCATTCAAACCTTCAAACGTTACAATATAAAGCCCATGAAAGACTGAAGAGCTTTAGGTTTTGAGCAACCGTGTGTACATGATGTATCCAAAATGTCCAAAAAGTTTTATAATGTGAGGCGAATGTTTGCTTTAGAGATGTGTTTTTGACATTTTGAATGTTATGTTTCATTTTGCTGGAGATTTGAGGCATTTTGTGTTAGCAATTGTGGGTTTTGTGTGTGGTGGACTCTCTGCCCAGCTTCCCTCATTGTCAGGCCATGATTTATCACATGATCCGCCAAAGTGGCTCTAATATCATCTGACATACAGTATTGTTCCGTGCATAGCCTCTTCCACCACCTCCACTCTTTAAAAAAAGGTGCTTGTGGGTGCTAAATAGAACCATGGGGGTTCTTTGCCATGAAAATGGAACCTTTTTGCCTGAAAAGGATGCCATTTACACGCGAAGATTATTTGAACTTAAACGACCGTTTATGGAACCCTTTCCCGGAGACGCTCACTCTGCTGCAGTGGATTTAACGGTAAGTGGCACAAAGTTTTTTCTCCTTTTCCCCCATTCATAATCACTGCCCGTGTGGCCTGCAAATAGAAAATGAATTGATACTTCTTTAAGCAAAAGCAAGGGGCGTTCCTCGTAAACGTCGGTGGGCGTTAACACATGACGGTCAGCTGTCAGAAGTAGTAAATAGTAACGTTAGAGGTTCGTTGAATAATGTTAGCAGCAGCTAACGTTAGCTATCATAGACATTGATTCATCCTACTGGATCCATAATTAAGATACGTTTTCTACTTCCTTGTCAGCCTCGCAATAAAATCAACTATCGATTATATGATTTCGAGCTTGTGTAGAACTACACTACTGTTTAATATCCTCCCTCTCCCCGATTGAGTTAAAGCTATCTATTAACTCCCCCTATTTCCACCGGTCCCGTATTTCCACCGTCTTGCGTGTATGTGTCACTTAATATCCATTTCTATACAAACCAAGACAGCGGACTCCTATAGAAACGCAACCACGCACAACATAGGTGTATCTAAATTAGCTATGTACCAAAAATGACATTTTACCGTGACTCGAGGAGCTGTAAACAGTGTTGTAAGGCTGCGTGTACACAACCGCTTGGAGCTCCAGTGGAATTTTAATTTCACGACGAGAATTCTCGGTCTAACCGTCCATGTGCCGTACAAACGGTGTAAATAGGCGACCCATCAGGCCAGCACTATAACTCCGAGCGTGGTAAACAAAATCAGATATTTCAGGCAGTAAATGCTCCCGTTAAGAACCAAACCAGATTTTGTTCAAATCTACACAACTATGGCTACTGAAAAATGTAAGGTTCATTTAGTAAATGTTATTTTGAAGTGTTAAAAAACATCGTTGTTTTAGAATTTCTGAACAAAAGTGGTGATAATTGGAGGTGTTACGATACAGGGAAACCAGCCAACAAGTTAGGATAGCTAACAGTAGCCAATAGTGCTATAACAGACTTTTGAAACACACGAGATAGCTACCAGTTGAACCTAGTTCTATCATGCTGTACAGTTAGACTCATTGAAAATTACAATGTATAGTACATCTGTATAGCTAACGCTACGGTGTCTGTAAGACAATACAGGAATCTAAAAGGATGGAACTCACTACAATATGTACTTTATGTCTCTATGTCTTATTTTTCATTTTAGATGACAGAGCACTGGACTGTGGAAGTTGTCTGTCCATCAATTTAATTGACTGCAAGATAGTCAAAGGTAATGGATACTATCTTTAAGTGTCCAATTTGTGATGTAAAGTTTTATCTTCCCAAATATTTGCAACATCTACAGTTACTTCATCAGCATCTTCCTGATTTCTGCATTGTTTGCATTATATTTAATGTAATGAAAGTCTATTGTCATACTTGCATTAACAGAACAGCAAATTAATGGGGAGACTGCTGAGGTTGACAGAGGGGATGGTTGAACAACTGTTTCCTCTGATGAAACACAGTCTTGTTTTTTAAGGGGGGAAAGTTATGCAAATCATCGTTGGTTCAGTGAGTATACTTCATTAATTTCTCCTGGTAAAGAGATTTTTTTCATGAAGGTGTTTTAGGACCACATGTTATTGTTTTCTGCCTATTGTTTAATAACGCTCAGCATCTCCTTTGCTACTAAAACCATGAGTAGGAAAATTCTAATTCCAGTGATTGTTCTTTCAGGTACCCAAACCATAAAAAATACACTGATGTCCTGTGGTGTCTGATCACTAGATATCCATTTCTTAACGACCACAGCTCATCTGGATATGTATTTTATTTTTTAACGTTTTGTTATGGAAAACATTATTCCTCAATTGAATTCCTATACTAGCCTACTCTGACTCTGTCTGAGCCTCATAATTAATGTCTTTACTCAAAGGAATAATTTTAAAAAGGAAAGTTCTCCTTTGATAAACTTGACGACGGTGCAGGAGATGAAGAGAAAGTTTGATGTCAAAAGACAAAGAATTGTGGACCATGTGCCTCTGGAGGACCCACCTGGACATCAGGTGCCATTTTTACATTCTTGCTTGTCTTTAGCCCGTTTGTTTGCTTGTCTGTATATCTATATACTAGCTAGTCACAGTAGCCACTGTTTGTCATTACAGATATCTTAATATTACACATTTCTCTTTGCTAATTTCAGAGAGCAAAAAAGTGCAGAGTGGGGGTCCAGATGTCTTCTGATTATGAGCCAACACAAGAGGTTTGTAATATGTTTGTGAATGAAATGCTGAATCATACAGCAGTTAGGTCCGGCTACATTATTTATTTATATCTGATTGAATGAAAGACTATCTGGCTTGAGAACATTTATATTATCATTGCTCTCGTAAATTCAGTTTTGCATTCTCTGCATGTCTTTTTTTTTCCAGATTATGTTGGACCTTGAAGCAGTTGGGGAGGACTACCACAGCTTTTAAGAGCATATAAATGCCATAAACAATTAGTTGTGCCGTCGTCAGCCAGATATTAGTCATATAATGGACAGGATGAGGCAAACTGTCTATAAGAGGGTAGAGCAAATGGGAAAACCAACTGAGGAGGTGATGGAGATGTTCCCATTTCTTTGGGTGCCAGAGCTGGTGAGTAGCACAGTCTTATAGTAGTATTACTATAATGTGAGTTCAGTGCTGTTCAGGAGTAAGTTCTATAACCATTTATTGGTAACTACAATTTTCTCTGTTGTTTTGTTTGTTCATTTGTAGATGCATCATGAAATGAAGTTGCGGTTCGGACTGGACTTAAAGCTAAGCCTGCATAACACCCTCAGTATATTGACCCCTGACGTCATCAGAGTGGCTGACAGTGGGAATCAGAGGGAGTCAGAGGGAGAGGCTGTCAAGCCTACGAGATACGAACACAGATGGCAAGTCACCAGCTTCTTCTTTTCCCTTGCACCCTTCAATTATTTAATAACAATAAGATCATTAAACTATGTTTTAATGAAATCATTATTTGTTTCTTTTGAAATTTCAGACCTTCAAAAAAGTGCTGCTGTCCTAATTTTGCCTGCCCTTTTCAAGGAGGATGCCAAGTTTCTGTAGTGTTTAGACAAGGTATTTGATATTTTTAACATTACAATTAACATTCCTTTATGTTGTCAATTCACATCATAGACTCTCACAGGAGATCCCTTGTACATTTCTCATTTGCATAGGAACCACTGTGTTTCCAACCATCATCTTCCAGGGTGGCGATACTCCCCTCTTTGCCAGGAGAGCATCCATAAAGATGGATGGCATCACAATAGCAAGTGGAGAGATGGATGCCCTCTAATGCCTGCTGTATTACATCTTTGGTGTGGAGTACCACATGCAGATTAAGGACACACTGGCTTTTACAGAGCATTATTTGTTCAAGATACCAAGTCAAAAAAGAGTGTCGACTCCTGTTTTGAGACTTTACAATCAAATTTGCTAGTCTTCGTTAATATTACCTTTTATTATATTATATATTTAATAAATTTGCTTGATTATTTCTAAATCTGTGTGTGGCCTCCTGTTCATGTTATTATGTGTAGAGCCAGGTACAACTCTTTCATAGTATTACAGGGCTTACAGCATGTAAACAAAGGTTTGTGTAACAAGTTAATGGGTATATTTTCATTTAAAGTAAAAGTCTCCCTCTTTCCTAAACAATTTTACAAATATTATTGATAATCACTATACAATATATCCATCAGTGATCACTAGTAACCATTATCATTATTTATGATTAAACATTAAAATAGGATCAACAAGTAATAAAAGGTTTTGGGGGAATGAATGACCCTCTTAAAAGGTACTATTTAGAACCCTTTTATAAAAAATGAAAGAACCCCTCTCTCTCTTTGTCTTCCTCTTCCTCTACCTCTTGCTCTCCCTGCCTCCATGCTTGCAAAGTTCTCAAAATGGCTCAACTGAGATTGGTGATTGGTGTTCAGTTTTGTAAGGAAGTATTTTCAGGTGTGTGTCTAAGTGTTTTCAATCACCCAATGTGTTTTGTAATTTCAATAGCTTGTCCAAATAGTGTTGTCCAAATGGTACTCATAAGATTTAATTTATGAACGAAGTGTAATATGTATGAAATACATAATTTTCAATTTCACAGTTTTCAAGACGTCTTTTCAGTGCAATCAGTCGTCATTCGGTGACTTTACTTCATTTGAATATCTGTGTGCATGCATTAAGTCTTCTCCTCAGATTTTATTACTGACAATTTACAGGCCTCCAAAACATTCAGCTAAAGTTTTTCTTGAAGAGCTAGGTGAACTGCTATCAGTTGTTTGCATAGAGTTTGACTGTCTTATTATATCAGGGGATCTAAACTTGCATGTGGATAATCCTGAAAACAATTATGCCAAGGAATTCATTGCACTAATCGATACTTTCTCCCTAACACAGCATGTACAGGGGCCAACACACTCTATCGGCCATACCCTCGACCTTGTTATCACAAAGGGTCTCGATGTCTCTACAGCTGTTAAAGACCTGGCCTTATCTGATAATTTCTGCGTGTTCTTTGATGTGTCTATGTCCCCACACACTCAAAACACAGCTATGATGGTAAAAAGGAGAATCATAAATGATCAGACAAGTGCTCTCTTTGAGTAAGCACTTTCACTAAAGTCAAGTCAACTGTCAGACTCTGAAGACTTATTTGATGACTTTAATGCAAAAATGGCAAACATTATGGATGACATTGCTCCATTACAATTCAAGAAAGTTAAGGACAAACAGAAAGCACCATGGAGGCTAAATCCAGCAGTTAAACTTCTAAAAAGAGAGTGTAGGAAGACTGAAAGAAAATGGCGTAAATACAAACTTCAGATCCACTATGAAATCCATAAAGAGATGCTCCGCACATATAACTCTGAAATATGCAAAGCAAGACAGTCCTTTTTTTTTTCCTTTTTTTAACATTATCAATAGAAGTTCAAATAACACTCGTATTCTATTTTCAACTGTTGATAAATTAACAAATCCCCTCTCACAATTAGCGCCTGAATTTCTCTCAACTAATAAATGCAATGAGTTCTCATCTTTTTTTAAAGGTAAAATTGACAAAATCAGACTCAACATTTCTGCTCAATTACAAATTCAACAACCTGAACTTCCAGCAACAAACAGAGGGAAACTAAACTTGATGTCAGAGTTCAGCTTGATAGACTATGAAACACTTGAAAAAACGGTACAGAATCTCAGCTCTTCCACATGTGTCTTAGACACTCTGCCTACCAATTTCTTCAAAACTGTTTTTCACCTCATAGTGGCGGATGTCCTTCAAATTGTAAATGTATCATTGCTGTCTGGCACTTTTCCTAAGTCACTGAAAACAGCTGTTGTAAAGCCACTTCTCAAGAAGAATAACCTGGATGCCTCCATGCTAAACAATTACAGGCCCATATCCAATCTACCTTTTATTGGCAAAATTATTGAAAAAGTAGTCTTTAATCAATTAACCACCTTCCTAACATCAAATGGGTATTTTGATTACTTTCAGTCTGGTTTTCGGGCAAATCACAGCACCTGAAACAGCTCTCATTAAAGTTTCCAATGACATACGCCTCAACACAGATTCAGGTAAAACATCAGTCCTAGTGCTACTGGACCTTAGTGCAGCATTTGACACTGTTGATCACAATATTTTACTACACAGACTAGAACACTGGGTTGGATTTACAGGCATAGTTATCAGCTGGCTAAAATCATATCTACAAGAAAGGAGCTTCTTTGTTGCCATCGGAAACTGTACCTCAACACCAACGTCCTTGACCTGTGGTGTTCCCCAGGGGTCGATCTTGGGGCCACTATTATTCAACCTCTATATGCTCCCACTTGGACAAATCATTCAAAATAATTTGATTTCATATCATAGCTATGCAGATGACCCACAAATTTACTTAGCTCTATCACCAAACGACTATGGTCCTCTTGAATATATGTGTCAGTGTATAGAACAAATCAACACCTGGATGTCTCAAATTTTTCTTCAGCTGAACAAAGAAAAAATTGAAGTAATTATATTTGATAAAAAGGAGGAAAGACTTAGGGTTGCCACTCTCCTTGACACAAAAGGGTTGAAAGCAAAGGGTACGGTTACAAATCTTGGTGTATTAATTGACAGTGATCAGAGAGGGATGCTGAGCGACTTGACAGGCTGGTAAGGAAGGCTGGCTCTGTAGTGGGAGCTGAACTGGAGTGCATCACTTCAATAGCTGACAAAAGGACCCTAAACAAACTGATCAACATCTTGGACAATGAATGTCATCCGCTCTACAGCACTATCAAAAACCAAAAGAGCTTGATCAGCTGGAGACTTCGCTCACTGCCATGCACAACTGAAAGGCTGAGGAAGTCATTTGTTCCTAGGGCCATTGAACTGTTCAATGCCTCACTAAAGGGGAGAGGAGAGATATACTTCTCTGCTTAGTCTGTCTGCCTCTCCACGTCCATGTTTTTGAGTACTGACTGCCCACTACTGCTTACTACTGTTTTACTATTGTACACAGCCTAATGTTTCACTACTGTTTTACTGCTACACTGTTACCTCAACCCGTTCTTGCACTGAAATAGTTTTTATTTTACCTTGTTTACATTACACTTTACTCTCCTATTTGACTATATTATTTATGCTGGTCTCTAGACCCTATTGTTGCACTGTTGACTAATGTTGGACTACTTTTTGCACCTTCACCATGACACCCACTCTCTTGAGCACCTTGCCAGGCACACACAACTAAGGACTATGGTTGGACTACTGTTTGCACCTTCATCAATGACACTCACTCCCTTTAGCACCTCACCAGTCCTGGCCCTGTCACTACAAGCCTTATGCTTGATCACCCTCAAGCACATTGGACTTTCTTAATTTAACTTATATAGTGTATTTAGTATTTAGTTTGTTAGATTCTTATCTTATCTTCTACTGACTTTATTGTACAATTGAGTTTAGTTATATGTTTATACTTATACTAATGTTTACCATTTCTGCTGTAAGTGCATGTTGTGTGTTATGTCTTTACGCTTACTGAGACCCTTTGAATTTCCCTCAATAAGGATCAATCTATCTATCTATCTATCTATCTATCTATCTATCTAAATTTCAACAGCCACATGAAAGCGATAACTAAATCAGCTTTTTACCACCTCAAAAAATATTGCCAAACTCAGAGGGCTGATGTCAAAACATGACTTAGAAAAACTCATTCATGCATTTATCTCCAGCAGGGTTGATTACTGCAATGGACAGGCCTTCCTAAAAAAAAAAAAAGACTATTAAACAGCTTCAGGTGATACAAAATGCAGCAGCTAGGATTCTAACAAAAACTAAAAAGAACTGACCACATTACTCCAATTCTAAGTCCTTGCACTGGCTTCCAGTAAGTCACAGAATTGACTTTAAGCTCTATTGCTTGTTTATAAATCAGTAAATGGAGCAGGACCTAAATACCTGTCAGACATGCTTCAGCAGTACACACCTTCTCGTCCTCTCAGGTCCCAGGTGAAAAACCTGCTAGTAAAACCTACAGTTAGAACTAAACATGGTGAAGCAGCTTTTAGCTGCTATGCGGCTCAGCTGTGGAACCAACTTTCGGATGACATCAAAAAGGCCCCAACTGTAGACAGTTTTAAATCTAGACTTAAGACCAAACTGTTCTCAGATGCTTTCTGCTAACTGTACTGAGTTACAAATTCTGAATCTGCCTTGATAATTATTCTACCTTGTCTTTTATTACTTTTTTTACTACTTTTGCCTTTGTTTTTGCTTACTAATAATTCTTTATTTTTAAATGATTTTACCTTGTGTTTTATGTTTTCTTTTTATTATGATCTTTACCTTTTAACTATTCTTTGACTATATTGCCCTTCTATGCTTTTATTTGTTATTATTGTTTGGTTTGGTTTATGTAAAGCACATTGAATGACTTCTGTGTATGAAATGTGCTATATAAATAAACTTGACTTGACTTGAAATAGTGTGTACCAGGCTTGGAATTTCACCATTTTAGGGGCAAGGCCACTTGGCCTTCAGTTGAGCATATTTGGTGGGGGGCACAAAGGCCAAAGTTAACTATAGTAGATAGTAAAAATTATAAAAGTTATATTTAACCTATTCACAGCAGCAGACCTGCATCACGGTATGAAACACTACAAAAACATTACACATGACATATTACATAGAACTGTAATTCATAGAACTGATTTTAATATTTACAGATATCTAGGCGATATTTGTAATTGGGGGCCAAGCAGCGAAGCTGTGAAGGCACCCATTGTGTTTCTATGATTTCTTCTTATTATTATTTAACATCTTTCCTCCACCAAGATTCATGCTGGCACCTTGAGCGCTCTAGCGCCACCAACAGGCCAAAGTTGGACGTGCGTTCACGCACGTAACTTTTGACCCATAAGCCCAATTGTCAAAAATTAGGTATCGTTGGAATCCTTGGACCAAGCCGAGTTCAACGCAATTCTTCACAGGTCACAAATTTTGTCTTTTCGACACCAAACTTCACAGATATCATCTACAGACCATGCCTCATTAATGCATTGCTTTTTGTCTTCGGAACTAAAATCGCTCGCGCGTAACAGCTAATCGGCTTCATGCGGGCGCCAAATGACAGGAAGTGAGCTCATATCTCAGCAACCCATTCATCTATCATAACCAAACTTAGTACATGGACTCAGGATCCAATCAGGGGACGCTCAAGAAATCTGGTGACCTTTGACCTCTAGGGGGCGCTGTAATTAAGAAACATGCCTTTTGGCCTGTAGCTGCAGTTGTGCTTAGAATTAAAATGCACTAGTGGTGTCTGGTAATACTGTTGGAGGTCCTTAGGCCGACCCAAGCCAACTTGTGATGTCATCGTAATTGATTCGGCCGCCATATTGGATTTAATCAAAAACACGCATTTGCAAGTTTTCGCAGGTCACAAATTTCAGCGGATCCTCACCAAAATTGGCAGAGACCATCTTCAGACCATGCCTTATCAGTGCATTGCTTTCTGGAACAATTGACAGAAGCATTCGGCTGTAACAGCCAATTGAAATTTGTGGCAAAGCTGCCAAACAGGAAGTGAGTTCATATCTCAGCAACCCTTGCATGTATCCAAGCCAAACTTGGTGCATGGACTCAGGACCCAATCAGGAGGACGCTCAAGAAATCTGGTGACCGTTGACCTTTAGGGGGCGCTGTAATTAAGAAACATGCCTTTTGGCCTGTAGCTGCTGTTGTGCTTAGAATTAAAATGCACTAGTGGTGTCTGGTAATACTGTTGGAGGGCCTTAGGCCGACCCAAGCCAACTTGTGCTGTCATCGTGAATTGATTCGGCCGCCATATTGATTTAATCAAAAACACGCATAAAGTTTTGCAGGTCACAAATTTCAGCGGATCCTCACCAAAATGGGCAGAGACCATCTTCAGACCATAACCTATCAATATATTGCTTTCTGAACAATTGACAAAAGCATTCACCGTAACAGCCAATCAAAATTGGTGGCGGCTGCCAAACAGGAAGTGAGCTCATATCTCAGCAACCCTGCCATGTATCATAAACCAAACTTACTACATGGATTCATGACCGCATTAGGAGGACGCTCAACTTTGGTGACCTTTGACCTATAGGGGGTGCTGCAATTAGCAATATTGCATTTTGATCTGTAGTTGCGGATGTGTTTTATTGATCTTTTATTTTTTGATGTGAAACTGATGACAACATGTTCCATCCAGTTCATTCTAATGTGTTCGTGCGTGCAAGGGCGGGGCGGGGCAGGACGGGGTGGGACGGGCAGGGGTGATTAGGTGGGGGGGGCTGGCTGGCGGAGGCGGTGGCAATACTCAGCCCTGTTTCAGCCCTACAAAATCAGCTATGTTTTGATGTGACACTTGTTGAAAAGTGTTGATCTCGGGTGTCTGCTGAGTTCTATCTTGTCGCCGTGTCTACTCCGGCCTATTCTGCTTGGCCCCCTCATTGCTGCTTGCAGCTATATTATTTATTTTGTATTTGGTCTGTTATGAAATCATGTATTGAACCATTTTTAAGAACACATTGTGAAACCTAAAGCCCAAAATTGGAGACATGCATCTAGAAATTGCTGCAAATTTAAAACCGGATTACTCTG
>NC_063204.1:27500-32500 GCF_017589495.1 Alosa alosa
TATGGAGCAGTCAATAAAAAACAGATTAAGAGTCAAAGATATCAGAAACTTAGAGTGGATCCTATTTGACCCTGATGCTCAAAATTAACATGAGTAGATTACAAGTTATAAGAGGGGAAACAACAAGAAGTGTTGTGTTTCAGGACAAACAAAGATTTATAAAAGTGTACAGAGTGTTAAGTGTGCAAATTAGGTAGATGCAAGCGGCCATTGTGGGTTAATCCAGGATGTTGTAGCTGAGGTGTGGAGGGAGGGAGGGAGAAGTTCAGCATCCAACAGGTGTGAAGCTGTTGAGTGAGGTCTAGTAGTCTTGGGGCGCAGGCTGGCCTGCAGAGACGGTGGGTCAGGTGTGGTGGGGTGGCTGGTACAGGTGCAGGTGAGGTGGGTGGTGCCGTGGCAGCTGGGGGAGGGTGAAGCCTGTGAGTCCGCTGGCTGGTGTTCACTATGCAGGGCTTCCTGTTGTGTCGGGTGCGGCTTCCGTGATGCGGCTGGGATGCCAGTGGTGCCTCGGTGGGTGTGGTCATGATTGGTGGTGGGCACTTGCTCGCCGGTTTTCGCAGGAGATACCGAAGCCGGTGGTGTTGGTGGTCAGGAGGTCTTCGCAAGGTGTGCTGCGTCCGATGGTCAGTAACAGGTGTTGGGTGTGCAGCCTCGGAGAAGTAATGCAATGTGGCTGGTGTGAATGTGTGGTGGTATGGTATTAATGGGTAATGAATATTAGTAATGGGTATTGTGTAGTATAGATTAATGGGTGGTAGTAGTAATGGGTAATGTGTGTGTGTGTAATAGTAGTAATATATGGGTATTAATGTATATGGGTATTAATGTGTGTGGCACAGTGTGTAATGAATGTGTGTGTGGGTGTGTGTGTATTATTAATGTGGTAATGTGTAATGGGTAATATATTAGATTGTGTGTGTGGGTGTGGTGGTAGTATGGGTGTGTGTGAATGTGTAATGGTGTGTGTGTGTGTAATGGTGTGTGTGTGTAATGGTGTGTGTGTAATGGTGTGGTATTATGATAGTTGTGTGTAATGGTTATTATTGTGTAATGGTGTGTGTGTGTGTGTGTGTGTAATGGTGTGTGTGTGTGTGTGTGTGGTAGTGTAATGGGTGTGTGTGTGTGTGTGTAATGGTGTGTGTGTGTAATGGTGTGTGTGGGTGTGTGTGTGTGTAATGTCAAAGTCCAGCTTTATTGTCCCGAATTTCTTCACATGTTCCAGACATACAAAGAATCGAGAATTTCGTTTCTCACTATCCACGGTGAAATCAGGTATATTTGACCAATTTTAAGTCCACAGACAAACATAACATTCAAGTAAATAAAAAATAGAAATAAATAAGTAAATAAGAGGGCATGCAGCAATAATGAAAAAATAGAGCAGCAAAATTTTTTGTTGACATTGTGCATGAACCAGTCCAATAAAATACTAGTGCAAAATGCTGTAGATACTATAAAATACTGATTTTGACCTAAGTAATAAAGAGAGTGGCATAGTGGTTACCCAAGTTATGTAAGAGCAGCAGAAGTGTGTTGTGTTTTCAGGACAACAACGCACCAAGTTGTAAAGAAGTGTACAAGTGTGCAAGTGTTCAGAGTGTGCGGGTGGAGTGGTGCAGAGGCCATTGTGGGTCCAATGTCCCAGGATTGTTATGTAGCTGAGGGTGGAGAGGAGGGGAGAGTTCAGCATCCTTACAGCAGTGTATGAAGCTGTGAGTGAGGAATCTGGTAGTGCGGGGAGGCGCAGGCTTCTGTACCTCTTCCCAGAGGGGCAGTAGATCAAACAGATTGTGAGGCGGGGGTGACTTGCATCACTCCTGAGAATTTTAGTGCTAGCGAGGTGAAAGGTGGGGTGGTGTAAATGTCCTTCCAGGGAGGGTAAGCACCAATGATCCCTTCCAGCTGTGTTCACTATCGCTGGAGCTTTCCTGTTGTATTATTCAGTGCAGCTTCCGCCCACACAGCGATACAGCTGGAAGGATGTAATGGTGCCTGGTAGAGAATGTGGTCATGATGGCTGGTGGAGCACTTGCTGCCCTGAGAGTTTTCGCCCGGGAAGTACAGGCGTGCGCTGAGCTCTCTTAGCCAGTGATGCAGTGTTGGTTTGGTCAGGAGAGGTCTTCACTGATGTGCACCCCCAGGAATTTGGGAATTTTCGCTCTCTCCCACCACAACTTGTCGTCAATTAGGCAGTGCTTGGGTGTGACCTCGAGGAATTAACTTGCAATCTCTTTTAGTCTTGCTGGCGTTCAGCAGGAGGTTGTTGTCCACCTGCAGTGGTCAGATAATTAAACCTCCAACCTGTATTGAGTCGTGCCCTTGGTGATAGAGACCCACCAGAAAGTTATTAATGCGTCCAGCAAATTTCACTATGTGATTGTTGCTGTGGGGTTGCAGTGCAGTCATCGTCAGCAGGGTGAAGAGCAGCCGGACTGAGCAGCAGCCTTGGGGGCCCCTGTGCTCAGTGTGATGCTGCTTGAGGTATTGTTGCCAACCGCATTACTACTTGGGGCCTCTGACAGAGGAAGTCAGTAGCCAGTTGCAGAGGTAGGTACTGAGTCCTAGTTTATTCAGTTTACGGAATGAGTTGTTGTGGTATTATGGGTGTTGAATGCAGAACTGAAGTGCCAAGCAGCAATCTACATGGAGTCTCTTTTCCAGGTGGGTGAGGGCTGGGTGGAGGCAGAGGCAGGTTGCATCCCTCTGTGGGCAGCAACCGGTATGCAGAGCTGGAAGGGGTCAGGGTGGGGGAATGGCTTTGATATGTACGTGACATGACAAGCCGCTCAAAGCACTTCATGATGGTGGTCTGTCCAGTGCCACAGGGGAAGAGTGATCATTGAAGCTTAGGATGGAGCAGTTTTCTTCGGCTTTGGGAGGCATATTCTGGGACGATGGCTTGCTTCAGGGAAGTGTTAAAGATGTCTGTAGCCAAGAGCTCCCCCCTCGCGCCCAGTCCTTCGACCTGGGATGTTGTCTGGACCTGTTGCTTGCGGTGTTGATAGCAGCCGTCTCCTCTTGCGCTGTCGGCAGAGAGGCTGAGGCTACCTCATGTAGAAGAGGATGGGTCTTCTGTGGGCAGGTGCTGTTTTGTGCTTCAAAGCGAGCAAAAGCGTGAGTTCAGGTTGTTGAGCAGAGGGATGTTGCTCTCACAGCTCTGTGGGCTTGCAGTCGTGAGGGGCCTGAATGCCCTGCCATGAGCTTTGTGAGTTCCTGCTGTCTTTGAAGTGGTGGTTATCTTGTGAGTGTATTCCTTTTTGCTTCCTTGATGCCACGGGACAGGTTGGCTCTCGCTGTTTTCATGCCAGCTTCATCCCAGCTCTGTGAAATCTTCTGGCCCTCAGCAGCCTGAGGACATCCCTGTCAGCCATGGCTTCCAGTTAGCCGAGTGATGATGTCTTTTGTGTGGGTCACATCATCGATGCACTTGGTGATGTAAGGTTACAGTGTCTGTATACTCTCCTCTATGTCTGTCGGTTGTTGTAAGTGGCTGCCTGCTTAGACATTTCCCAGTCTGTTGTGTCAAAGCAGTCTTGAAGAGCATCGGAGGAGGCTCGGACCTCAGGCCCTTTACCTGCTGAACCGGTTTGTTAGCTTTACCCTTTGTCTGTATGCAGTGCTTATAGCACAGTGATATGGTCTGAAAGTCCAATGTGGGAGGGTGGCTTTGCTTATGCTCTCCCTTGTGGCTGTAGTGTAGACCAGGTCAGATGTTATCTCCTCTTGTTGGAAAAGAATCAACATGCTGGTGTAGCACTGGAAATTACAGTTTTTAGATCAGCATGGTTAAAATCTCCGGTGAAGATGGTGAAACGATCTGGGTGTGCCGTCTGTTGTTCACTGACAGCCTGGTACAGTTCCACTAAGAGCAGCGTTCTTATAAGCTGTTGTTGGTAGTGGGATGTATACTGCGACTAGCAGATACTTAGTAATTTCCCTTGGCGGAGTAAAAGGTCGGCACTTTATGATCATAAACTCTGCCAGTGGTGAGCAGTCGCATACCTAGTGTCCGGCACCATTAAGTCCCTTGGGATGTAAACACAGATTCCTCCTCCCTGCGTGATTTACCTCCCTTTACAATGGCCCTACTATACACGCTTTCGATAGCATGCTAGCTGCTCAGTTGTACAGCAGAGTCGGAATGTTTGTCGATTTTAACCAAGTCTCTCGGTGAAGACGAGCACACAGCAGTTACTTACTGTCCGGTTCGTTGATCTCAGCAGTCGTATGTGATCCATTTTTGTTGTCCAGTGATCTGGTACATTTGCCAGGAGAATGGATGGTATGGCTAGGCCGAGTTAGGCTGGCAGCTAGCCTGGCCCCGGACGCCTCAGCTTGCCCTCTTCTGCTTCCTAAGCACACCGCTTCCGGCCGCTTTCTTTCGGGGAGTAGCGAAGGTGATCGGTTGTTGCAGGCCGGAGTGGTCGAGAGTTCCTTTAGTCTCTGTTGCAAAGAGTCAGGCGGCTGCAAAGACTTGCTTTTGCGGATGTCGGTCAAAACTGCCTGCTGTGTGCTTGTAGTCGATGATGGTAAAGACAAAGACCCGAACCGCGTGGAGCTTTCGGATGACCTTTAAAGCGGAACCAAAACGCGATGCGGGTTGGGACAGAGGGAATTAAAACAACGTTGATGATGTCTTGGCCATCTTGGATCGTCAGTGTAATGGTTGGTATTATTGATGATGATGGTGATGATGTGATAGTTGATGATGATGATGATGATATGATGTGATAATGATAGTTGATGATGATATTGGTGGTGTTAATGATAGTTGATGATGATGATGGATTGATGATGATGATGGTATTGGTATTGTTAATGATAGTTGGTATTGTTATTATTATTAATGATAATGGTTGATGATGATGATATTGGTAATGATATTGGATTGATGATATTATTGTTAATGATAGTTATTGATGATATTGATGATGGTAATGATAGTTGATGATGTGTCGGTAATGATAGTTGATGATGTAATGGTGTGTGTAATGGTTATT
>NC_063204.1:37198-44698 GCF_017589495.1 Alosa alosa
TTCACAAAGAAAGTGTTGCCAATGCAATGTACAATAAATACGTTTAGAAAACGTCAGAACATAACATAACAGAATCATAAAACAGTATTTATGAGTGTGACTGTGTACAGGGATGAGAGCAGAGAATACTAGAACAACCGCATTACTCCACCAGACCAGCAGATGGCGCTAAAGCACTGGAGTAACTGAGGATGGCGAAATGAAATCAGAGGTCAAGAGCTCAAATATTAACTTCCCTTCTGTCCATTTCCAGGCCTTTCTGCCCTCTCTCTAGCGACTTGCACTGTGTGTGTGTGAGGGTGTTAGAGGTAACCAGTGTTAGGGAAGTTACTTTTAAAAAGTAGTGTTTGCTCGTTACTTCTCAAAAAAGTAACCTGTTACTTTACTTAGTTACCCTCTATGGAAAGTAACTATTACGTTACTCGTTACTTTTACGTTACTTTTGCATTGCTCGACTTTGGGCAGAACCCAATATCTGTTCCTAAATGTGGAGGCCTACATAAAGTTCTACTATGGAGGACATAACAGGTATTTCTTTTGTGCTCTTTATTATAAAAAATGCCACAGACAGAGCACTTGACAAGAAAACATTGGGCTATTGTAGGCTTCAACACCACCACTAAAGCCCTCCCAGATAGCAATTTCCTTTGGGCGGATCCGCGCAAAGCCTTTAGATCCGCCTGTAGCGGACATCACAGGTATCTGACTGTGGGCCAGATCTGCTCCTGATAGAGGTTTCAGCTGTTAGTAATGCTGTTTTATCACCGGTTTACAGATTTGTCCCAGGTCACGTTCCGCCAACTCAACTGGAAGTCAGGAAATGCGGTTAAAATACAACACCGATTTGGCCCAAACCTGTAATCTGAGAAGCAGGCGAAGGACCATTTTTTCACAGCAGACCCGGGTGGCGTGATATTAATTAAGGTGCTGATTCTGCTAAAAATTGACTGTCCTTTCCCTACTTCATTGTCAACTAACTGCTAAAAAGAAAAAAAGGTATTTTGGATTGGCACAAATTTAAAGAAACCAGCATGGTTTTGCCTAATGTTCCCATGGGGCCTTCGTCAAGATGGAAAAAGAGATCTCGGATTAATCCAGTATTGATCATATGTTCGTTTCATTATTTGTGTTACCAGCAGTCAAGGTAAAAGTCAGTCGGTGTTGTTTGGTAATCGGATCTGGTGCTGGGACAACCCATGATGCCAATGGAGATCAAACAATGGGTCAGGATCTTTGGTTTCGCTCACTAATCTTTGACATGATTGCCGCCAGCCTGGATTCCGGGACAACCGATTCAAGGTGAGCTCTGCTTTTCTGCTTTTTATCTCTGTTGGTTTATTCAGAGATAACAATAAACAAACAAGCGATTGATAACTTTACTGTAAGGTTATACTATTATTTTCCAGCAATATGGGCTACTAGCTTAGCTTAAGCAAAACAGCCATCACAATAACTATTTTGGAAAAAACAGTTATAATGCTAACAGGATCACTGATGGTAAAAAGCGAGTGTAATTGTGACTTAACCTATTTTCAAAAGGAATAAATGGCTAATGTTTATTTTGTGTTATTTAAGATTGACCATGGAGATGACTGAGGAAAATTAGCCTGAATATCGATGGGAACAGTGGGATGCTACGACTTAAGCTTTGTCTGGGATAGCATTTCTACAGCCAGGTTATTTGAATAAAAATAATAAGACACTTATGTGTAAGTTTTTACCCCTCTTGTGTTTGTAGCCTAGTTTATCAGATTGAAACATTGAGGCTTGGTCTGAACTTTATGGTGAACCTATAATGAACCTGTTAGCAAATGTGTAGCAAACAGATTTTCAGGATAATTAATTACGATCACATTTCACATGTCAAAAAAGCGGCTGATGTCGACGATAAGCGGGTTCGTACCACACACAATAAGCGGACCCGTGTTACTTCTGGTCGCCAGATCTGGAACACATCAGTACTTCAGACTACCATACGGAACTGGGCAGTGTAGCCCTTATTGGTACCAGATCCGTCAAGCGGATCCAGACCAATTTTTGGACCCGTTAATGCGTTTGGCGGCGCCACTTCATTGCACTACACTACACTGCTACTACACCACTACATTGCACTGCACTACATTGCTACATTACTACGCCACACTGCACTGCACTGCACTACACTACATTTACTGCACTGCACTACACTACACTGCTGACCACTGCGCACTGCACTGCTGCACTGCACTGCTGCACTACACTGCATTGCACTACTACACTGCATTGCTACACTGCACTGCTACGCATTTACGTTACTGCACTGCACTGCACTGCATTACCGCCGCCTTTACGTTTACCGCTGCACCACTGCTTCCACATTGCTGCACTGCACTACACTACTTCCACATTACCACCAGCCGCCTGTGATGGTACGCTACCTACACTACTTCACATTACTACAACCACCTGTGATACACTACTACACTACTAAGCATTACTACACTCCTACACTACACTACTACACTACATCATGTACTACACTACACTCACTTTCACACTACACTACTACACTACACTATATTACACTACACTACTACACTACACTACATACACTACACTACTACACTACACTACATTACTACACTACTACACTACACTTACACTACACTACTACACTACACTACACTACACTACACTACTACACTACACTACATTACTACACTACACCACTACACTACACTACTACACTACACCACACTACACTACACTACACTACACTACTACACTACATCCACATTACTACACTACACTACACTACTACACTCGCACTATACACTACACTACACTACACTACTTCCACACATTACAACCACCTGTACACTACACTACCACTACTACACTACTAAGACATTTACTACACTACTACACTACACTATACTACATTACTACACTACACTACTACACTACTACACTACACACTACACTACACTACACTACTACACTACACCACTACACTACACTACATTACTACACTACTACACTACACTACACTCACTACACTACACTACATTACTACACTACTTCCACATTACTACACTACACTACACTACTTCCACGTTACTACACTACACTACACTACTACACTACATCACTACACTACTACACTACATTACTACACTACTACACTACACTACTTACATTACTACACACTACACTACACTACACTACACTACACTATTACTACACTACACTACACTACACTACACTACTACACATTACTACACTACACACTACATTACACACTACACTACACTACTTCCACACTACACTACACTACACTACACTACACATTACACTACACTACACTACACTACTACACTACACTACACTACATTACTACACTACACTAATCACTACACTACACTACTACACAACACTACACACATTACTACACTACACTACACTACACTACTACACTACATTACTACACTACACTACCACATTACACACTACACTACACTACACTACACCACACTACTACACTACACTTACACTACACTACTACACTACACTTACTACACTACATTACTACACTAACACAACACTACACTACATCCACACTACACTGTACCTGTAGTACACTACACTACACCACATTAATTACACTACACTACACTACACTACTACACTACTACACTACACTACACTACTACACTACACTACACTACTACAACACTACACTACACTACTTCCACATTACTACAACCACACTACACTACACTACTTCCACATTACTACACTACACTACACACTACACTACACTACACTACTACACTACTACACTACACCACTACACATTACTACAACACTACACTACACTACACATTACTACACCACCTGTAGTCTACACTACACATTACTACAACCACCTGTAGTCACTACACTACACTACACTACTTCCACATTACTACATTACTACACTACTACATTACTACATTACTATACTACACTACACTACTTCCACATTACTACATTACTACTTCCACATTACTACAACCACCTGTAGTCGTACACTACACTACACTACACTTCTACATTACTACAACCACCTGTCACATTACTACAACCACCTGTAGTCGTACACTACACAACACTACACTACTTCCACATTACTACAACCACCTGTAGTCTTTACACTACACTACTTGCACATTACTACAACCACCTGTAGTCATACACACTACACTACACTACACTACTTCCACATTACTACAACCACCTGTAGTCGTACACTAAACTACTTGGTCGTCTTTTATCCTTGAAGAACATCGCAGCTTTCCCCAACTCAAAAATGTTAAATATATTTAGAAATATATGTAAATATTCAAAATTGGCCCAACAAATATATTTTTTCCCGTATGTTCATTTCTGTATGTTTTTGTTCTGTATCCCATACACAACAGAAATATATTTGAAATATATTTTTACAATATATTTTTGAAATATATATTGTAAATATTCGAAATAGGCACAACAATATATTTTTGACACTTAATAATATATTTCACTATATTTAAAAAATATATTTCAATGTTTTTTTTCTGTATGGGATAACTTTTCATTACACTTCATTATATTGCATTCAATACAGTACGTCACTGCTCAGCAGCTCCGTTCCGCGCTGCTAGTAGGCGAAGCGCTGTTCGAGTGCTCCGCTCTGCGCAGTGTTTTGTGTTGCTCTTCTCCGCTTCCGTGAGATCCAACCGGCCCCTCTCGCCGTCAGCCTCGCTCCGGCTGAATAGTACGTCTCAAGATGGCGGCCAATGCGGGATCGATGTTTCAATATTGGAAGCGTTTTGATTTACAAGAACTGCAGGTAAGCGTTTTCTCTTACTAACTGTTTTGCTTACTTGAAGTCTCTGGCGAAATACTTGTAGCTCCAGAACTTATTTGGTGTTTATATTGCTGTTTAGTTGTGGTAAAGACCTCTTTTGGAGAGCTGTTCTAGCGTTGATTAAAGTGGCTTTCTCGTTGATCGGAAATTGATCCTCTTTGTTCAATTCCCATCGATTATATGGCACCTTTGCGCAGCCGCGGGGAATTGGGGTATTTCACAGTTTGGGGAACCAAGAACATCGCGACATGTAGCCTACGTGTCAGTTCTAAATATTGCCAACTTTACAGGTTGTGCTGGATGCTGATAATTGTGTTATGGGGAATGTGAGCAAAATGAAGTGCGTTTGTGTATCTACGTTGGTGGCGCTGTAGTGACAGCTCGCCTCTGGCACAGCCAATAAGAGTTTATGGTAGCTAGCTAGATTCAAAACAATGACACATCAGCAAGTAAAAATGCGAATTCGGTCGAACAGCAACGTAGTCAAACACATTTCTTACTAAACAACAGCAAGTTTATTGCAAGATTTTATGACTAGCTGTTTCCATGTAGGTTGATCGCAAGCTGTCCAAGGTTAGCATTGAGTCCAGCTTAACTAAGTACATCCGCGTTGATGCTTTCTCCTAGTTGGAAAGCTAGCCTAGTTATTCTGCATGTCAGTATTTCTGGAGTTGTTATTTTTTCTTTCCTTAAGAATATGAAGTGGTTGTCACCAGTCATCGGTTCATTGTGAGTTTGGGATTCATTGCAACCCATTGTGCAGATGTTTTCGTAACCACTTTGTGTCCAGACGGAAAAGGCAACATTGTAACTGGGATTGTTGATGTAAAATCACCGGTGTGAATCGGCCACGTCGATACTTCTGCCTCTGCTACGGTAGCACCCCGCCGTCCCCTGCATTTACTCCAGTTCAGACCAGTCGCGCTTTATCACTTTAAACGAATTCACAACGACGAGCTGGTGCGTAATGAAACGTTTGAAAGGAATGATGATTCTTGCTCCCAATAAGACTTACTCGTATCGTTTTGCTTTAGCTTGTCAGGGGAAAACTAACTGGGAGTGTAGTGACAGTCCTTTATTGAAAAACGCCACATGGAGTTTTCCGCTGCGTTAGCTGATGTGATGTTTTATTCTGGACTGAATTTCAACATCATGGTGTAAAACATCAAAGCGCTTCGTCCTGGCTGTATGTCATGTTTATCAGTATAATGTCAAGATCGTCCATAATGCTTTTATTGAAAGTGTAGTGATCACTTACCATTTGACCAATCTAATTCATTTATACCACTCAGAGATCACACGGCAACAAATACAGCTCAGGGATGTTAGGAAACACATGATGGGGAGCAGGCCTAGGGTTTAATGACCGCTTGAAAGCCCATCCCTAAGACCAGAGACAGTGGACACTTTAGAGCAGTATCTGACTGAGACAGTGGACACTTTAGAGCAGTATCTGACTGAGATTACAGCACAGCCAGGGCAGTTGTGGCCTACTGCTTAGGGCTCCGGACTTGTAACCCTTGAGCAAGGCACCCAACCCCTCACTGCTCTCCGAGCGCCGCTGTAGCAGGCAGCTCACTGCGTCGGGGTGTGTGCTTCACCTCACTGTGTGTTCACTGTGTGCTGAGTGTTTTTCACTAATTCACGGATTGGGATAAATGCAGAGACCAAATTTCCCTCACGGGATCAAAAAAATATTCTTATACTTATACTTACTTACTTACTTACTTACTTATACACAGTCCCTGATGGTTTGGTGTGTCTGTAAGCCCAGTAGCCCAAACTCCACACCAGCCTGTGTCACGCGGAATCGGGCCTGGCCTCCCCGGTTGTCCATGCCGGTGCCAAGAGCACAATGGACCAGGGCGACCTCGCTGGACAGGGCCCTGAGCATCAACATGGTGAATCAGGCAAAGTGTCCTCTATGGACCGAATGGACCTGAGCATCAACATGGTGAATCAGGCAAAGTGTCCTCTATGGACCGAATCTGAATAGACAGGAATGGCACCAGTTTGGTCTGTTTTTTGGTCTGGTTTTTGATGATAAGCATCTATGGGGGCATCAGAAGGAACAACCAGTAGTGAATTGCTCTGAGAATGCCAGGCCCCACCCCCTTAAGCATTGTTGGTTTGTGGAAGTGTAATGTCGTGCATGCTTCTGAGATCTTGAGGCGTGATGATGAGGCAACTTGGAGATGGAGCTCAGTGACATGACAGCCTTGTCCTCTGCTGGGATGTCTGTCCTGTTTCACTGATGAGTGGCGTGTATGTGTGTGTGTCTGTCTGTCTGTCTGTGCGCGTGTGTGTGCGTGTGTCTGTGTGTGGGCGCGTGTGTGTGTCTGTCTGTGCGTGTGTGTGCGTGTGCGTGTGTCTGTGTGGGCACGTGTGTGTGTGTGCTGATAATATGGGGTATACGCTTATCTTTGATGAGATAACTTGGAGATGGAGGTCTGTGAGATGACCACCGTCCTACGTGTGTGTGTGTGTGTGTGTGTGTGTGTGTATGTGCTTACCCAGCGGGATGTCTTTAAGACTCTCAGGAACTCCAGAAATGTCCAGCCATCCCAGACAGTGTGTATTTGTCTGCACGAGTATCAGTGTGAACTTTATGAGATGGGAGTTCCAGA
>NC_063204.1:49698-59698 GCF_017589495.1 Alosa alosa
CGTGACCGCGGTAATGCGGTTACCGTCCCAGCCCTAGTGTGCTGTGCGTGCGTGCGTGTGTGTGTGTTGTGACTGGTATTGCAAGTTGAACAGGATTTAATGGTGCTCATCATCACTTCTGTAACAGGCATTACCACATTTCTGAACACACACACTTATAGTATTGTAAATCAGCTATGGTCATTTACCCAGGTGGATCTCATGTGTGTGTCCTTGTCTGTACGTAGAGTGTCCTGTGTCTTATCAGAATTCACTGAGAGCCTGGCTCGGGACCTTTTGCTTAGCACCAGGTGTGAAACGTCAACGTGCTGCCTGTGCTGCTGAACTGGGGGAGCCACTGAAGCACATCTTCAACTGGAGTCTACGTCTCGGACAAGTTCCAACACTGTGGAAGACATCATGTCTCACCCCCCGGGAAAAGTGCTGTGAGAATCATGTTCTTTGATTTCTCAAGTGCTTTTAACACCATCCAACCCCTCAGACTGGGAGACAAGCTCTTGCAGATGGGTGTGGACGCTCACCTGGTAACCTGGATTACAGATTACCTGACCCGGCGACCACAGTTCGGCCAGACTGAAGAACTGTCTCTCTGACACTGATCAGCAGCACCCGGGCCACGGGGGCACTGTGCTCTCTCCAAGTCCTGTTCACCCTGTACACATCTGACTTCTGCTACAACACTGGAGTCATGCCACATGCAGAAGTTTTCTGATGATACTGCAATTGTGGGGTGTATCAGGGACGAGCAGGAGGAGGAGTACAGGAGCCTGGTGGAGGACTTTGTGCAGTGGTGCAAACTCAATCATCTTCAACTCAACACTTCAAAGACCAAGGAGATGGTGGTGGATTTCCGCGAGGTCTAAGCCCACTCTGCTACCAGTCTCCATTGATGGGGTCAATGTGGAGGTGGTAAGCACCTACAAGTATCTGGGTCTCCACCTGGACAATAAACTGGACTGGTCAGCCAACACTGATGCACTCTACAAGAAAGGACAGAGCAGGCTGTACTTCCTGAGGAGGCTGCAGTCCTTCAATGTGTGCAGCAAGCTCCTCAGGATGTTCTACCAGTCTGTTGTGGCCAGCTCTCTTCTATGCAGTGGTATGCTGGGGAGGAAGCACAAAGAAGAAGGATGCTGGACGACTTGACAGGCTGGTAAGGAAGGCTGGCTCTGTAGTGGGAGCTGAACTGGAGTGCATCACTTCACTATCTGACAAAAGGACCCTGAACAAACTGAACAACATCTTGGACAATGAATGTCATCCGCTCTACAGCACAATCAAAAACCAAAAGAGCTTGATCAGCTGGAGACTTCGCTCACTGCCATGCACAACTGAAAGGCTGAGGAAGTCATTTGTTCCTAGGGCCATTGAACTGTTCAATGCCTCACTAAAGGGAAGAGGAGAGATAGACTTCTCTGCTTGAGTACTGACTGCCCACTACTGCTTACTACTGTTTTACTACTGTACACAGCCTAATGTTTTCACTACTGTTTTTATGCTACACTGTTTTTCATGCTATATTAGCACACATGATCAATGGCTGCGGTCAGGCTTCTGATACAATACTGAATGAATGAATGGCTATAACTCTATTACCTCAACCTGTTCTTGCACTAAAAAAATAGTTTTTTTATTTTACCTTGTCTACATTACACTTTACTCTCCTATTTGTCTATATTATTTATGCTGGTCTCTAGACCTTATTCTTGCACTGTTGGACTGTTGTACTAATGTTGGACTACTTTTTGCACCTTCACCATGACACTCACTCTCTTGAGCACCTTGCCAGGCACACATAACTAAGGACTATGGTTGGATTACTGTTTGAACCTTCACCATGACACTCACTCCCTTTAGCACCTCACCAGTCCTGGCCCTGTCACTACAAGCGTCTAATGCTTGATCACCCTCATGCACATTGGACTTTCTTAATTTAATTTATATAGTGTATTTAGTATTTAGTTTTGTTAGTTTTCTTATCTGTCTTATCTTCTACTGTCTTTATTGTACAGTGGAGTTTAGTTATATGTTTATACTTATACTTATGTTTACCATTTCTGCTGTAAGTGCATGTTGTGTGTGATGTCTGTATGCTACGGAGACCCCCCTGAATTTCCTTGAGGATCAATAAAGTATCTATCTATCTATCTATGCAAAAACAGTATGAGGCCTCTGAAGAACAGGCAGGCAAGGGGTGTGTGTGTGAGTGTGTGTGTGTGTGTGCAGGCAAGGGGGGAGGTTGTAACTAACAAAAGCTGACCAGGCCTGGTGACCCACACACCACATCTTTATATTGCATATTCATACTAGAGGTCACTTGACCTCTACTTGGTTTGTATAGTCAGAGAATCCTGGTGAGACCCATGATGGGGTGACACGTGACACAAACATGCATCTCTCCCGTGAGGGCCACTGGCCCCTCATTGAAAAGAAAAAAAGCCTGTTCACACTCTCACACACTCACAGGAAACATTTGTCTTGCTCTTTGTTGACTTGACAGCTTTTTCATAGCTGACCAGCACAAGCCTCTCAAGTAGTTGTGTGTGTGTGTGTGTGTGTGTGTGTGTGTGTGTGTGTGTGTGTGTGTGTGTGTGCGTGTGTACGTGTGCATCAGTTTGTATGTGTACATGTACTTGTGTTTGTTTGTGTTTATGTTTACGTGCTTGTGTGTTGTTGTGAGCCTGTGGTTTGGCTCCACCATAGTAACTAGTCGCTTGATCTTCTAATACAGTATATAAAACCAAGCTGAGCTTTTCCTATAATGACCTATTTCTAATTCCTATGACGACCTATTTCTAATTCCTATAACTACCTATTTCTAATTCCTTTGTTTGTACCACAATGTGGCTTCTATAGTTTAGCATGCTCACCAGAGCTTATAGTATGGCATGCTCACCTAAGCTTATAGTATAGCATGCTCACCTAAGCTTATAGTATAGCATGCTCACCTGAGCTTATAGCATAGCATAGCATGCTCACCTGAGCTTATAGTATAGCATGCTCACCTGAGCTTATAGCATAGCATAGCATGCTCACCTGAGCTTATAGTATGGCATGCTCACCTGAGCTTATAGCATAGCATGCTCACCTGAGCTTATAGCATAGCATGCTCACCTGAGCTTATAGCATAGCATAGCATGCTCACCTGAGCTTATAGTATAGCATGCTCACCTGAGCTTATAGCATAGCATAGCATGCTCACCTGAGCTTATAGTATAGCATGCTCACCTGAGCTTATAGCATAGCATAGCATGCTCACCTGAGCTTATAGTATAGCATAGCATGCTCACCTGAGCTTATAGCATAGCATGCTCACCTGAGCTTATAGTATCGCAAGCTCACCTGAGCTTATAGCATAGCATAGCATGCTCACCTGAGCTTATAGCATAGCATGCTCACCTGAGCTTATAGCATAGCATAGCATGCTCACCTGAGCTTATAGCATAGCATAGCATGCTCACCTGAGCTTATAGTATAGCATACTCACCTGAGCTTATAGTAGAGAGAGAGAGAGAGGGGTGTGTGTGTGTGTGTGAGAGGGGTGTGTGTGTGTGTGTGTGTGTGTGTGTGTGTGAGTGAGAGAGGGGTATGTGTGTGTGAGATAGAGGGGTGTGTGTGTGTGGTCCTGAAACAGGTTTTTATAAATAGGTTTTCAGTTTTATATAAAGGTCACTGGCTGCCAGGAAGAGCTTCTGATTACAGATAATTACAGCTGAATACACACACCCACACACACACACACACACACACACAGAGTCTTATATAAAACCAATGGACATGAAGTACTAACCCCAGTTCAGTCAACCTGAAGTGAAATCAGCAGAAGCACACACACACACACACACCTGAAGTGATATCAGCATAGACATAGAATTTGAACATACGTATTTTACAGGCCTTAGCTTTTGGGACCACAATGTAGACAAGCTTTAAACAAAATCTGAGACGGGCCAAAAAGCCTTATCTGATTTGACACAGGATAACTCGGCACTTTTTATTTGATTTAATTTACGGACACATTAAATGGACAGGTTTTATGTGGACACATTTGACTTATTCATAAACACCTGATGACCGCAGCTTGACGCCATCCAGATTTGAAGAACACTTTTGTTAACACGGCAAGATGGGTCATTTGAAGTACACTTTTGTTAACACGGCAAGATGGGTCATTTGAAGTACACTTTTGTTAACCACGCAAGATGGGTCATTGTGAGGGACCGAGGCGACCACCCCACGTTTAGGGAGGCGCCACTGGATTAGGTGGTGTCGAGGGAGGGTAGGAGACAGCAGTTCTGTACAAAATATAATTTATTTAGTCCATAGACAAACAGGCAGATCCAGGAAGCACAATTTAGAGTCCAAACATGAAATCCGGGGATCTTCAGTAGACAAACAAACATGTACCATGCCATTAAACTAGGCACCGGAACCTACTCTCTTTTAGCCTGTCCAAACAAGGCCACCTCACAACAAGCAAGGTTAGCTTAATAATAAACAAACAAACAAACTGTATGACTTCCCTGATTTCTGGGCCTCAAGCTCTTCCACGTGTCTCCCTGGTTCTCCTGTGTTGCCAGTCTATGGTATCTCCCTCCTGTGTGAAATAAGCCTTTAAATAGGCCAGGTAATTAGCCAATTCAATCTTGGGCTAAACCATTATAGGGCATGGGGGTCTATACCATTAAACCAATCACAGTTCAAATTAACAGCTTGTTTCCAAAACAGTAGACTGAAAGATCCAGTAAAAATTCAGTGGATTTATAGACAATATTTTTCACAAATCTTATCTCAATGAAGAAACTCAGCAACAAGCCCAAATTTTGGACCGATGATCCTCACATACAGAGTGATGGTAACATTGTAAAAACAGATATACTATTTAAGATCTATGCATAGGTTTGGTCTACAAACACAGAGGGTCACCTGCCAAATTTTGCTGAAATTGGGTGATTTCACACGGAATGACTCATCTATCATTAGGCTTTATGATATTTATTATTTAATATATCTATTATAACTATCATTGGGCTTTATCTATTATATCTATTTGCATGTGATTTAGAAACGGTAGCCATTTAGGCATTTAGACCGTAGCCTGTTAAGCACAACACACACACACACACATTTAGACTGTAGCCTGTTAAGCACAGCTTTGTGCTGGCTCCATTGGGTCCAGCCATAGTGAAATGGGTGTTTCCACATCAGGAACCCTGCTGTGTCCAGTGGTGAAATGGGTGTTTCCATGACTCGGGTGTGGTCTCATGATCAAATGCTAAAACTCATTCTCTCTCCACAGGATCTACGCAAGCAGGTAGCACCGCTGCTGAAGAGCTTTCAGGGGGAGGTGAGTGTGTGTGTGTGTGTGTGTTTTCCTGAAAATTGAGTCTTGTCAGCAGCTGTTGTCTGTTTCTGCGTCTCCATTCTCACTACTCACACACACACACACACACACACACACACACACACACACACTGTCAGCCTTACCAATCAAAGCCTGGCTTTGTGTGTGTACGTGATCTTGTGCATATAGGCACACAGTCACACACACACGCAAACATATCCTGATATACCCAAGCTCAAACTACCACATATACACACTCATGCATAAGTTTTGTGTGTTACCGTATTTTCCGGACTATAAGTCGCTCCTGAGTATAAGTCGCATCAGTCAAAAAATGCATCATGAACAAGAAAAAAACATTATATAAGTCGCACCGGACTATAAGTCGCATTTGTTTAGAAACGTATTTAACAAAATCCAAAACCAAAAACAGAGACTATGTAACTAGATTATTGAGGCCAAAAAGATTAATGTTAATGAAGACGAAGGAGTAAAGGCAGCCAAGAGGAGGGCAGGAAGGTAATTGCAAAGTAAAAGATTCACTGAAAAAAAATGCCACGTGGTACACCAAAATGTATTTAAAATGTGGAGAATACAATGCAATCAAGCATTTTGGGCGATGTGGAGTCACAAGCTGGCAGCAGATTGAATGCTCACTAGAGAGAAAAAGATGCAGTTTTAGACGTGACTGAAGCAAGCCAGTCAATAGGCCTAAGCCCGACGGTAATTGTAAAGCAATTTACAAAATGTTCACTTAACATAAATGCTGATATGATACATGAAAATTAGCTACAAATGTGGAGAATACAATGCAATCAAGCATTTTGGGCGATGTGGAGTAACAAGCTGGCAGCAGATTAAACTCTCACGATAGAGAAAAAGACGGTTTTAAAAGGATGTGACCGAAGCTGAGGCAAGCCATGGCAATAGGCCAATAGGCCCGACTGTAATTGTAAAGCAATTTACAAAAGATTCACTGAACAAAAATGCTGATGTGGTAAATTAAAATGTAGCTAAAAATGTGGAGAATGCAATGCAATCAAGCATTTTGGACGATATATTGGCACAAGCTGGCAGCAGAACATGCTGAGAGAAAGAGAGCGTGAGAAAAAAAAGATTTAAAAATTCCAGCGCGGGATTGCGGGTATTGCGCATAAATTATTACTAAGTATTGAGCAGACTAATAAAAGTCCCGCAACTCTAGCCATCATAATGCGAGAAATTCCCACACATTTTACAGAGCTGTCTGACATTAATCTAATAATGGAGCGGCCTGAATGCGGGACTATTGACTGGACGGACCGACTCTATTGTGGTACTATTGACTGGACGGACGAACCCCATGCAGAGACACACACGCACGCACGCAGGACCACTTTGGGGCTGCCTCTCTCTCTCGTTGCTCTCTCTCTCTCAGCAGGATTTGTCACCGCTAGAGTCAAATTATAGGTGCTTCTGCATCAAACGCTATCGACAAACGTTTAGCGATCAGGAACCGTCAGGAATTTTGCGAACACAGAAGCATGACAGCCTATAACGCGAGAGAACATGGATGTGTTCTCCATTTGAGGAACGTTATAATCGATTGCGGACGTGAACAGCTACAGACACAGAGCGCATAGTAGGCCTAATTTCACTTTCTGTGCATATTCATTACGTGAAAGATAATTAGTAGCAAAACAGCGATCAGCTATAGGCCTTTATTTCTTGCGTTTTATTGTGAGACATATGCCTACTTTTCGTTTGGAGCGGCATACCGGTAGGCTATCAAAAGCAGAAGATGTTCAATTTGAGATTTGATTTACGTTTGGACTGTTTGATTATATTGATAAATATCGGGACTGATGACCACTGAAATCTGTGGGGTATTTAATGGTTCTCTATTAAGTTTCATGTATGAAAGAATGTTGGGATTTCCATCCGCTTATTGCGATATAAGGCATTCGCTTTCATTCATTTATGGAACGTGTGCTGTGCTGCAAGTGAAACAGTATTCCGTATAGCCAAAAAGGTCTAAGAGCCTAAATTTAGTTATTTGATAAATTATGCATGATTTACTTTTTAAAAAAATTCGTAGGCTGATGCCTGGTAGCAACAATTGTGTTTAAAGCAACACCAAATAGTTTTTTGTACCTTAAAATAATGTTTCCAAAATTGTTTCAGTGGTTCATCAACTTCGTAACAGGGTGAACGGCAATTCTGCATTAAACCCAAGGGCCCTCTATCGGCTATAACCGCACTATGCAAGTTTGCCAGATCGGGTAACGGATCTGTAGTTCGATGGAATGAGACATAAGAAACTACAAATTTGACTTGCATCTGATGTCGCAAATCGCAATACATCGTACTTTTATAAGTCATGCAAAATATTCTACCTTGTCTGTGGACATTGTTATTTGCAAAGCCGGTGCTGGATAAACAAATAGTGTGCGTGCGACAGAGGGAAAGTTCTTTGGTGTTGCTTTAAATGTAGGTTATTGCTTCAGCCTCTAGCTCAGAAAAGGGCTGCGTGCGACTGGTAGCTTGAGAGCAACGTGTTGGAGACTCATGGTGTGGGAAGATGACTTTTCATTGGCAACAATATTAAACCAACCAACAATATAAATTATTAAAAGAGCTCTTTTTATGAGTTAAATTGAAACAAAATTATACTGGCTTTTATTTGTCGAATCTGAGGCCCGCTATAAATAGAATCCCGCCATTTGAGCATTTAAGTATGCACATGTGTTTCAGGCATAGCACAAGCACTAATCTCTGACTGAAAGTGCACAGGACTTGTGCATTTGAGAGCGCTCTCTCTAGGCTGTAGATGGTAATGTTTCATGTAGGGTTCATGTCAGTTAATATAAATAAACATTTAAAAACATGTTCAATTATATAATTTTTTTCATATATAAATTAAGCACCTGACTATAAGTCGCAGGACCAGCCAAACTATGAAAAAAAGTGCGATTTATAGTCCGAAAATGCGGTAAGTGTGTTTGTGTGTGTTTTTGTGTGTGTGTGTGTGTGTGTTATGTGTGTGTGTGTGTGTGTGTTAAGTGTGTGTTATGTGTGTGTGTTAAGTGTGTTTATGTGTGTGTGTTAAGTGTGTGTGTTATGTGTGTGTGTGTGTGTGTTGTGTGTGTGTGTGTGTGTGTTAATTGTGTTTATGTGTGTGTGTGTGCTAGCGCTTACTCATTCAACATCCCCCCCCCCCCTCTGTCTCAGATCGATGCCTTGAGCAGGCGGAGTAAGGAGGCGGAGGCTGCGTTTCTGAACGTCTATAAGAGACTCATCGATGTACCAGGTAACCTGCCCCCCAAAAACGTCTATAAGAGACTCATGGATGTACCAGGTAATGTTTTGTTTTGAGGGGGTAGAACAGATTACCCCAAGGCTCTGATGCCCTACACACTCTACAACAGGGGTGGGCAGACTTGGCTCAAGGGCCACATTGGGTTTTGAAAATTGGCCAGCGGGCCGAATGTTTAATGTTTCATATCATTAAATGCTAATAATGACAAAGTAATATCATTTTTACATTTGATGCTGTTTACACACCACACACACACTTTCACACATACACACCACACACACCCTTTGTCCTTGAGTGGCTACTTGGACGTTGGATGCTTCACTGGCCAGCTGAACTGAAAATGACATTTCCAACATTCTCTCTCTCCCTCTCTGTCTCCCTCTCTATCCCCCTCTCTCTCTCCCCATCTCCTCTCTCTCTCTCTCTCTCTCTCTCTCCTCCCTCTCTATCTCCTCTCTCTCTCTCTCTCCTCCCTCTCTATCTCCTCTCTCTCTCCCTCTCTATCCCCCTCCCTCTCTCCCCCTCTCTCTCCCTCTCTCTCTCTCTGTCTCCCTCTCTATCCCCCTCTCATAGACCCAGTCCCAGTGCTGGACTTGGCTCAGCAGCTGCATGTGAAGGTTCAGAAGATGCACGACATTGAGACGGAGAACCTGAAGCTCCGCGAGACTCTCGATGAGTACAACAAAGAGTTCGCCGAGGTCAAGAACCAGGGTGAGCATCGTACTGCACGCACGCACACACGCACGCACACACACACACAAACACGCACGCACGCACACACACACACACACAAACACGCACGCACGCACACACACACACACACAAGCACCGCGCCCACACACACACGCACACGCATTACGCTGCGCTGCGACACGCATTACCACACGTGCCGCACACACACACACACGCACACACACACGCATTTAGCCACACTTGCCCACACGCATTTGCCACACGCTTTGCCACAACGTGACGCCGCGGCACACACACAAACACGCACGCGACGCGCACACACACACACAAACACGCGACGCACGCGACGCACACACACACACACAAACACGCGACGCGCCGCGGCGCACACACACGCGCCACGCATTTAAGACGCGCACGCCATTAACGCGTGCACGACGCACACACACACACACGCGACACGCGACACACACACACACCGAATGCCGCGCAAGCACACACACACACACACACACACACACTGTACCGTTACCGTGGTGATACGTACTGAACCATGGACACACTGTACTGTTGCATCCCTAGTCTCTATGGTGACCTGTGCAGAGCTGACTGTGTGTGTGTGTGTGTGTGTGTATATGTGTGTGTGTTTGTGTGTGTGTGTGTGT
>NC_063204.1:67198-82198 GCF_017589495.1 Alosa alosa
ACAGTAGAAGATAAAGAATATACTAAATATACTAAAATACAAATTATACTAACACTTAATACAATAAATAAAAATATACTAAAATACAAATTATACTAACTAACTAACACTTAATCTAAATCAATTCTAAAACAGTATCCACATAGTGGTGATTAATCAATCAGAGGGCTTTTGCAATGACTGAGCCTGTGATTCTCTGTTACATAGTAAGGTATGGTAAGGTGCTCTAAGGTGCTCTATGTGAATGAGTGTCATGGTGGTAGTGCAATGGTGATAGTGGTCATGGTGATAGTGCAAATGAGTAAGTCAACAGTGCAACAATGCAGAAATAAAAGTAAAGTAAAGTCTATATATCTATATATTTAACTATTTAAGAAAAATGTATAAGTGTGGCCACAGTTCGCTGTGGCATGGAGGGGTTATGCATATGTGCTAATGTGTAATAATGCATGAAACAGTGAGGCATAAAGACAAGTGGTACAAGTGGCTAGTGGACAGACAGTGCCAAACATGGAGGGATGAAGAGGCAGACAGACTATGCAGAGAAGTCTATCTCTCCTCTTCCCTTAAGTGTCCCTTTGTGTCTGTGTGTGTGTAGGAGTTGGAAGAAAAACTTCAGCAGCAGGCGGACTATGAAGAAGTGAAGAAAGAGCTCAGGTACAGCTGTGTGTGTGTGTGTGTGTGTGTGTGTGTGTGTGTGTGTGTGTGACATCATTAACTGTGTATCCCTGTGGTCGTGTCTCCTTCCTCAGCATCCTGAAATCCATGGAGTTCCCAACAGACGGATCTGTGCAGGTAATCACTTGCCGCCACCTACCATTAATTATCTTGATGCCTACAAATAGGCACACACACCTGCATACACACACACACCAACTCTTTCAAACATATAAACCCACTCTCCACCACACACCAATACACTGTTATACTCTTAGTAATGTGAAGTCTTTTTGAATGTGTGTGTGTGTGTGTGTGTGTGTGTGTGTGTGTGTGTGTGTGTGTGTGTGTGTCAGGACTCCTCCAAACCTCTAGAGGTGCTCTTGTTGGAGAAGAACCGCAGTCTCCAGTCTGAGACAGCCTCCCTGCGCATCGCGAACAACGAGCTCAGCGGTAGGTGTGTATGTGTGTGTGTGTGTGTGTGTGTGCGTGCGTGTGTGTGTGTGCCTGTGTGGGTGCTCGTGTGTGTGTGTGTGTGCGTGTGCGTGTGCGGTTTTGGAGTGTAAGTGTCCTCATGTGTAAAGACTCAGAGTGAATGAAGCTGGTTTTATATATAGACTCTTTACCATGCAGACGAGGCAAATCCAGCACACTCTCACACACACACACTGACTCACACACTCCTGTTACTCACCACCACACCTCACACTGTTCAATGCCGGCTCAGAAAGTCGGTGTCCACCAACATAAAGGGAAACGGACAACAAAGTTCCAATTTATAATTTATTAAGATGAAGCAACAATAGTAATACCAACCATGATGTGTCTAGAGGATGAACCCTAACCCATGATGTGTCTAGGGGGAGGATGAGTGGTGGCGTGCGTGTGTGTATGATGTGTCTAGGGAGGTCTAGGGGAGGATGGTGTGTATGATGTGTCTAGGGGAGGATGAGTTGGCGTCATGAGTGTGTATGTGTGCCCTTCAGGGAGGATGAGTGGTGGTGTATGCACTGTGGATGATGTGTGTCTAGGGGGGATGATGAATGTGTTGCATACGATGATGTGTATGATGTGTCTAGGGGGAGGATGAGTGTTGGCGTGCGTGTGTGTATGATGTGTCTAGGGGGAGGATGAGTGGTGGCGCAGTGTGTGTGAGTGAATGTCTAGGGGGGGAGGATGAGACACGGTGGCGGGGAGTGTGTGTATGAGTGCAATGCCAGCATCAGTATGGAAGATGACTACATGGCAGACAAAAGAAGACAGAAAGATGAGAGAGAGAGGAGAGCAAGAGTGAAGTGTCAGTGCAGAGAGAGAGAGAGAGAGAGGAGAGAAAGAGTGAAGTGCCAGTGCAGAGAGAGAAAGAAAGTGAAGTGCCAGTGCAGAGAGAAAGTCAAAATGGTGCCTGCAAGAGAAGAAAGGTGCCTAAAGGGGAGGAGGAGAACTTATATGGCAATACCCTGATGCAGGTGTACACACTTCCTAATCGACCTAATCAGGCCCTACCTGCCCGTGCACTGACAAGGAGAGGCCCGAAGGGGCACAGGGGGTCGTAACACACACACTCACTCACTCACTCACACACACACACACACACTCTCACACACACTCTCACACACACGCACACACATACAGATACAGATTCACACAATAATACAATAACCACACGCCACACACACACACACACACACACAGAGACTGTGTGTTGAAGGGAGAGGCGGTGGCTTTGGTGGGGAGACCCAGACGTTCGCATGTTCGCATTTGTTTCAGTTTTATTACTTTTATTTGTGGTCTTCTTTCTACGTCAACATTGACATCACACACACACAAACACATTTGATATATATATTACACACGAATACATTTATTACTATCGACACACACACACACACACACAGTCTTCTTTACTCTCTGTGTGGGTGTGTTGCGTAGTGTTGAAGAGCAGCTGTGACACATTTAGACACATGAGACATGATCTCATAGGCACACTGCTTACAACCGGAGTCTGTGTGTGTGTGTGTGTGTGTGTGTGTGTCTCTGTGTGTGTGTGTGTGTGTGTGTGAGTGCTTCTGTCGTCCTCGTTATTTCATTTGTTTGGAGACATTACAGGAAGTAATTAGCTTTCTCTCTGTCATCCTTCAACTCTCTGAAACTCATGAGCTTATGGGTGTGTGTGTTTGTGTGTGTGTGTGTTAGGCCAGGGCAGTGTGTGTGTGTGTGTTAGGCCAGGGCAGTGTGTGTGTGGGTGGGTGGGTCTGGGGTCCTGTCCTGTGTGTGTGTGTGTGTGTGTGTGTGTGTGTGTGTGTGGAGTGGGTCTCTGTTGCTTTTGGACGCGTTTGCCCACGGACGCACTGACCACTGTTTGGAGCTGCACCCGCCCCTTTCAGCTGGTCCTTACCAATCACAGGCCTCCTCACTGAGCTGCGGCCAATCACCAACCTCACTACCAACCTGCAACCAGACACAGGCCTCACTACCAATCTCTAACCAATCACAGTCAACTTCAGCCACTCACAGGCCTCGTCACTGAATTGCATCAGATGCCTCACTACTGTATCCAATCAAAGGCCTTAATGAACTGTAACCAGCTATAGACCAATGAGGGACCTGCTGACTGAGCTGAGTGAGCATATCTGCACGATCCACTTACAGTACCTCTAGCTGTATGGAGACACACACACACACACACACATACCCTCTCACAGACTGGACACTCAGAGACCAACACAAGGACCAATTCAAGGAACGCCCCCCCCATGCATGATGGCATCTGGAGGTGTGTGTGTGTGTGTGTGTGTGTGTGTGTGTGTGTCCCTCCAGGCTGGTGCTTACAAGAAAGGTGCAAACCACAAATGCATGGGCAGCGTTTTACCAGCCACAATTCAGATCTCCACTTCTGTGCTTTTGGACACTTTCTGGGCTCCCCATAATGCATTGTGTTCTGGGCTTTCCCATAATGCATTGTGTTTGACCTTTCTTGTAGGGTCAGCGGGACGGAAAGGGAAAGAGGCGGAGCCCCAGCAGACCCCTCCCACTGTCACCAAGCCCCTCCCCCAGTGTGACACGCCTCCTCTTCCCCCCTCCTCCTCCCCCCAGCCTCTACCTCACACACACACACTCACACACACACACACACCTCCTGCTCCTCGCACGGGCGTCGGCCCTCCGCCCCCTCCTGACGCTGACGCTAACGCTAACGGCCCGCTGGACTCAGCGCTGCCCCCGGTGGTCAGCTCCCTCCTGCAGCGGCAGCAGCTGCTCCTCCACTGCCTCTATGGCAGGACGCCGCAGGACTCCCTAGCCCCCGACCCTCTGCCCGAAGCCCCAAGCTCCGCTGACCTGCCCTCTCCCGGGGCGGCGACCCAGAGGGACGCCAGGGAAGAAGCGGCAAGCAGAGGAAGTGGACACGGCGGAGGTGGCTCGGCAGGTCAAGGAGCAGCTGATCAAGCACAACATCGGGCAGCGTGTGTTCGGACACTACGTGCTGGGCCTGTCGCAGGGCTCGGTGAGCGAGATCTTGGCCCGACCCAAGCCCTGGAGCAAGCTGACCGTGCGCGGGAAGGAGCCCTTCGCCAAGATGAAGCACTTCCTGTCTGACCAGCAGAACATCCTCGCCCTGCGAAGCATCCAGGGACGACAGAGAGGTGAGGAGTGTGTGTGTGTGTGTGTGTGTGTGTGTGTGTCCATATGTCTGTCTCTGTCTTAGTGCATGTGTGTGTGTGTGTGTCTATGTTTATGTCTTTGTCTGTGTGTTTGTGTCTGTCCATCTGTCTGTCTGTGTGTGAGTGTGTGTGTGTGTGTGTGTGTCTGTCTGCCTGTCTGTCTGTCTGTCTATGTGTGTATGTATGTATTTTGCTTCTTTATTTAATGATCACCACCACATCCCATCATATCACCTTACTCACACACACACCACCATTCAGTATTTAACACACACAGATGTCATGGAAATCCATTTAAAAAAATGACAAAATTATGCATTTTCTAATTTCACTACGAACACATTCCTTTACCTCTTATCTACCACTCATAGACGTATCTTACTGTAAAACGACCTAGAACTATGATTTTGAAGGCCAAATGTGTAGGCTGCATTAAATTTTGGATAAAAAAGTTGACGTTTTTCTTCCTTGTTCAAGCGCTTGCTGTGTGAGAACAGGAAAGTTTCCGTTTTCTTTGAAAAAGAAGAACGTTTTTATTTTAGCCAAGAGATTTAGGAGAAGAGACAGCCACCTTACATACCTACGCAACAAACCTAAACATACAGTTGTTGCTGACCAGATTCCTAACAGAGATTGCACCCGATTGGTCCGATGGCGGCCTATTTAAAAACAAAAACGTTATTTATAAACGTTAAGCGTTAGGGTATTGATGTCCTTGTCGTCTTCAGAAGTTGATAGAACATTATAGGCTACCTCACAAGTTCTAGTTAACTACAAAGGCCTCACGAGTTTTAGCGCGCGAATGGAATAGGCTACCTCACAGGTACTAGTTAACTACGAAAGCCTCACGAGTTTTACCGCGCGAATGGAATAGGCTACCTCACAGGTTCTAGTTAACTACGAAGACCTCACGAGTTTTACCGCGCGAATGGAATAGGCTACCTCACAGGTTCTAGTTAACTACTTAAGGCCTCAATGGAATAGGCGAAGGTTCTAGTTAATGGAATAGGCTACCTCACAGGTTCTAGTTAAACCACGGCCCTCACTGAAGTTTTAGCTTAATGGAATAGGCTACCCCACAGGTTCTAGTTAAACCCTAGTTTAGCTGGGAACAGGCTACCCCACAGGTTCTAGTTAACTCACGAAGGCCTCACAGTTTTACCAAAATGGAATAGGCTACCCCTCACAAGTTCTAGTTAACTACTAAGAAATAGCCTCCTCACGAGTTTTAGCAAGGCCTCACGAAGTTTTAGCACGAACAGAAGCTGCGCTGTAGTTCGGATCTTTTCGGATTCTGAAGCAATTCAATCTTTGCTACGGATTTCTTTGGAGAACGTACAACAGAGATTGATAGCGACAGCACTGCGGCTATTTTAATTCCAAAGGCCAAGGGAACTTTATCAAGATGCATAGCCTTGTGGTGATTGGTTGAGAGGAAATATACATAATATGCTCGTCTTCACTTCACAAACTTTAAAGCTGATTTTCTCAAAACTGTTTTTTTTTGCTGAGATGAGGATAGCTTTCACATTTTGGCCAATATCTCTGGGTTGGCTAAACGGAATTGAACAAATGACCCCTTGTTTTAAACCCTAAGGACTGTGGATTACAGTATGAATATCCAGTAAACCCATTTTTATGAATATCCAGTAAACCCATTTTTTATTTTTATTTTGTCGAACTGGACTCATTTTAGCCGGGTAGCTTGCCAAATGACTACAATTAGAGTGAAAATGCAGATGTTGATTACACACATATACACACACACACATACACACATACACACACACACACACACACACACACACACACACACACACACACACACACACACACACACACACACACAAATGCGGATGTTGATTACGCAATGCATTACACACACACACACACACACACACACACACACACACACACACACACACACACACACACAAATGCAGATGATGATTACTTCATACTAGCCTAGCCACTGTAGCACACACTGTCCAGCACACACACACACACACACACACACACACACACAAACACACAAATTGTTGATTAATGATCCTAGCCACTGTGCAATACACTGTCCAGCACACACAATCATCTACACACACATAGATGTTGATTACTTCATACTAGCCTAGGTACTGTAGCACACACTGCCCAACACACACACACACACAAAATTTTTTGAACATGATCAGCATCTGTGTTTGATACACAATCATCTACCAACATACTCATCTACCAACACACTCATCTACACAACATTGCTTCTCGGTGGAGCTCATTTTGTTCCCTACGCACGCACGCACGCACGCACGCACACACACACACTCAACCCCAGTATGGAGTGGTATTGGATATACATATTGAACTTACCTTGCCCCCCCTCCTCCCTCCCTCTCTCCACCCCTCTCTCCCCCTCCCTCTCTTTCTCCCTCCCTCTCTATCCCTCTCTCTCCCTTTCAATTCAATTCAATTCAAATGGTGCTTTATTGGCATAACAAATATGACACTTGTATTGCCAAAGCAATTGTTACATAAAAGTACAGTATCAGGATCTAAGCAATTATACAGGTACAAGGGATAGGGGTACATGGACAAAGTGTAAAGAACATATATATTTTTTTTTTGTCTGTGTCTGAGTACAACATATTGAGTTCAAGTTCTGAGTGACTCAACATAGGCAACAAACTTACAGACATACAATACATCAGGGCACAAATCTAAAAGTGGACTGAGTAGAAACTTCAAGAGTATGGTACAGTATATACAACATGAGGGGACTGTGTTGAGTTAGTGTATGTGGCTGTGGCTGTGAGAGGGGGTGCGGTGTGTGTGTGTGTGTGTGTGTGTCTGTGTGTGTCACATGTACATGCATACAAAAATCACTCAGTGTCTCTCAGCTGGTGACAGGCAAGGACATATTGGGCAGCAGTAATACTGCTGTCTGTGTCTTCTCCCCCATAAGTACAGTATTTTATTCGGGTTTGGTAGGTCATAGAAATTAGGGTTTTTTCTTTCATTTTTTTGGGAAGTATTTATTGCTTGAATTGATTCAAATTTTGGGCATTCAGTTAAAAAGTGTAATTCAGTTTCAACAACATCATCTCTGCACTGCTGGCGTAGGCGGCTCGTCTTTTGGAAGCCATGTCTTTTGTGTCTTCCTGTTTCTATGGCTAAACGGTGTTCACTGAGTCTGTATTTCAAGTTAGTGTGCATCTCAAATTTGTCTCTTTTATTTTTTGTTAGGTAATGTGCAAGTGTATATTTCCTGTTTAGGGTCAGATAGCATTGCATTTTGCTTTGGGATTGTGTTTTTAGATTGCCAATATTAGGCCATAAATGTCTTTTAGGTTTTGGGGGTTTGGTTAATCCAAACATTTTGTGAGGATGTGGGCCACCATTTTTGGCCTTTAAAGTGTTGGATGTCTCTGGAGGAGGGTGACTGAAGACCAGGTTGGTAGGGGAGTTATCTTTGCTCAACTCTTGGTGTTTCAAGGGCTTTATAGTGGAATGAGTTTGGGTCACTCAGACTTACATGTTTTATGAACTTGTTTGCCCTTTTCTGAATTTTTATCAGCAGAGGGTATTGGCCTAGTTCTGCCCTACATGCGTTATTAGTTGTGTGCCGGTGGACTTTTAGAATGGCTTTACAAAATTCAGTATGCAGGATCTCAACTGGGTGTTTTTCCCATTTATCTAGGTCCTGATTTCCAAGTGGGCCCCACACTTCACTGCCATAAAGGGCAATTGGTTCTATTACTGATGAGAACAGTTTTAGCCAGATTGGGATTGGGATGGGATTGGGATTGGGATTGGGATGGGGATTGGGATTGGGATTGGGATTTGGAAGGGAATTGGATTGGGATTGGGGATGGGGATTGGGATGGGGATTGGGATGGGATTGGGATTGGGATGGGGATTGGGATTGGGATTGGGATTTGGAAGGGAATTGGATTTGGATTGGGATTGGGATGGGATTGGGATGGGGATGGGGATGGGGATTGGGATGGGATTGGGATGGGATTGGGGATGGGGATGGGGATGGGGATGGGATTTGGATTTGGATTTGGATTGGGATTGGGATGGGATGGGGATGGGGATGGGGATTGGGATGGGGATTTGGTTTTAAGGAATTGGATTTGATTGGGATTGGGATGGGATTGGGATGGGGATGGGGATTGGGGATAAGGGGATGGGGATGGTTCGATTGGGGATTCTTTCTGGGATTGGGGATTGGGATGTCTTCTTGGAAGGAATTTCTCTTCTTTTCTCTTTTCTTCTTTTCTCCTTTCTCTCACTCTCCCTCCCTCTCTCTCTCTCCCTCTCTCTCCCTCTCTCTCTCTCTCTCTTTCTCTTTTTTTTTTTTCAATTTCAATGGAGCTTTATTGGCATTACTCAATGGAAGCAGTGTTATAAAACAAACATATAATAAAACAACACAGATACAATATCTGTTTAAAAATACAAAATAAAATAATAACAACTCTCTCTCTCCCCTCTCTCTCTCCCTCTCTCTCCCCCTCTCTCTCTCTCTCCCCCCCCCCTCTCTCTCTCTCTCCCCCCCCCCCCCTCTCTCTCTCCTCTCTCTCTCTCTCCTCTCCCCCCCTCTCTCTCTCTCTCTCTCTCCTCTCTCTCTCCCCCTCTCTCTCTCCCTCTCTCTCTCTCCCCCTCTCTCTCTCTCTCTCTCTCTCTCCCTCTCTCTCCCTCCCCCACTCCTCTCTCCCCCCTCTCTCCCCTCTCTCTCTCCCCCTCTCTCTCTCTCTCTCTCTCTCTCCCTCTCTCTCCTCTCTCTCTCTCTCTCTCTCTCTATCCCTCTCCCTCTGTAGGGAGCATCCTCTCTCTATCCCAGAACTCCAGAGGATCACTACTCATCAGTCTCCAGAGATGAGGGCCATCAGGTCCATACTGGAGCAGGCCAAGAGAGAACTGCAGGTGCAAAGAGCAGGTGAGACACACACACACACACACATAGTCTCATACTCACTCTCACACACACTCACACACAGAGTCTCATACACACACACACATGTTGTGACACTCCACTCTCTCCCTCTCATACTCAAACGCACACACACACACACACACACACACATGTTGTGACACTCCACTCTCTCACTCTCACACACACACACACACACACATACATACATACACACACACACACACACACATGTTGTGACACTCCACTCTCTCACACACACACACACACACATATGTTGTGACACTCCACTCTCTCACACACACACACACATAGAGTCTCATACTCACTCTCTCACACACACACACACACAAACACACACATGTTGAGACATTCCACTCTCTCTCTCACACACACACACACACATGTTGTGACACTCTCTCTCACTCACACACACACACACACACACACACACACACCTTTTTTCTCCATGCCTATGTCCATGAGCACACAAACCACATTATTGTCTTTTCTTCTCCAAAGCTGCATGTCAGGATCTGTAGGGCTTGTCCCCTTCAGGCTCAGCTTGGGCCAGGGCTTGTTGTGACACTCCACTCTCTCACACACACACACACACACACACACACACACACACACACACACACACACGTTGTGACACTCCACTCTCTCACACACACACATACACACACACACACACACACACACACACACACACACACACACACACGCGCGTTGTTGTCCACATTGTGCTGATTTCGGTGAGCCAAAGCTGCATGCGGGCGAAGGGCGTTGTGACCTCCACTCACACACACACACACATGTTGTGACACTCCACTCTCTCACACACACACACACACACACACACACACACACACACACACACACACACACACACACACACACACACACACATGTTGTGACACTCCACTCTCTCTCACACACACACACACACACATGTTGTGACACTCCACTCTCTCACACACACACACACACACACACACATACACACACACACACACACACACATACACACACACACACACACACACATACACACATACACATACACACGCGCGCATCTTGTGACACTCCACTGCCTCTCACACACACACACACATACACACACACACACACACCCACACACATGTTGTGACTAGTGTTAACGGTGATTATTATCGATCTAAAAAGGTATCCGCGATGCCTTCACGCCAAAAGCGATCACGATTTCCGGCGTTTTTTAGAATCAATGCTTTATTAAAATTAACATTCTGTGTCTCAAAAGTGAACTGCCCTCCCTCCTCTGCTGCTCTCACTGCTCCTTGCACGCATCCTCCAGGCAAGTGGGCGTGTCAAACAGGCAGCTCTGAGTGAGTGAGTGCGCGGCCAACGTCAACATACAGTAGTTCTTTGCCGACCGCCCTCGGCCTTGTGGATAAAACAAAGGTGAAGTGAAATCTGCAACTATTTCGGATACGCCAGCGAATAGTGAAGGCAAGCCATCAGGGTACACAGCAGCGGTGGTGGTGAGTACACAAAATCCTGTACTTGAGTGAGAGAGTAGAGACCACACATGGTCAAATGTTACTCCAGTAAGAATAAAAGTCCTCCTTTTTACATTTCCCTTGAGTGGAAGTACAAAGTACTTGCCTTCAAATGTACTTAAGTGCTCGAAAGTAAAAGTCTTGAAATGTGTTATGACTAATACAGTTGCATTTACTATTGTTGGAAATGATTCGGCACAGACATAGGCATTCATTAAGCCTTTCTCACTCCATTCAAGGACAAAAATCAGCTAATAATTGTTGTATGTAGAAAGAACTAAAAACAAGCTAATGTGATATCTTATCTTACATATTTCCATACATTTTCTTTGTTGGTCTTTTAATTTCAGACAAATCAGATATTTCCTTTTGTGTTGATAGTGTCAGATTGTCTGTCATTGTCTATCATTTGCTCGATGGCGTCAGAGGCCAGTTATGTTAACATCATTATTGTGAAAAGGTCAACAAGGTACAAAATAGTGGATAATAAATAGGTTAGTAACACCATTTTCTGCAAAAGCTCAGCTCGCTTAATAGAAAATATATACATGTAACATATGTATTTGGACAGTCTTTTTTCTCCAAAAGGAACTCAGTTGTATCAGCTGTCACAAAATGTAGTGGAGTAAAAAGTAAGATATTTAGCCTCAAATGTACTGAGTAAAAGTGTGCTTAATAAAATTGAAATACTGAAGTAAAGTACAGACATGAAAAAGCTTACCTATACAGTAATTGAGTAAATGTACTCAAGTAATGTCCACCACTGGTACACACAGAGGCCCGCTTTGCATGTTTCCAATGTCATTTAAAGCAGTAGGCTACGATGGAACTTGGCTAAACACCTCGCAGATATTATCCCAACATTTTAACAGGTTAACTAATATGCTATAGAAAACACGACTACATGGTTAGGTGCCAAGTCTTTCTTCTGTTTTAGTCTAGCTTCAAGTAAACGAGTATGGTTCTCTGGGATAGCGAACCTTCCTTCATCAATGAATTTTGACGAGACATAACGAGTTGTAATCATAGGGTGCTAACGTGATGAAAGCGCAATGTTCACGCCCAGAGGACTGCACACAGACATATTGCAACAGTAATGGTGTAGGCCTATCTGACTTAAGACCTGAGTGGTTGAACGCCGTACTCTGTACACTGGGCTTAAAGAAGACTATCCTCACATTTTCCTTTGCAACTGTCAAAGAAATCCCATGAACACAGGAAGGCCTAGGGAAGTTTACATTGTACATCAGATGGCCTAAAGATTAGTCTCTGCATAGCATTCAGTGATTTGCATGCAATTTCAACACTGATCTTGATCTAGCCTAGTTTGACTATTTAAAGCTACTATTGGCAAAACACAACACAATGTAAATTAACCATAACTATAAATCACGCCTGAAAGGCCTAAAAGGATTCTGGTAACTGTCTCACTAAATTGCATTATCCACACTCAATTCTCACTGGTATCTGCTAGACAACAAGTACCAAAACATGATTAGTTCATAGATTTCACATGTAAAATTCATTTTATACAACCCCACCCCTTCTTGCTTGTTCATAACGGAGAAATTTGACCAGGTGCATGTGTGCGCAGAAGGTTTAGTGTGTGTGTGTGTGTGTGTGTGTGTGTGTGTAGTGTGTGTGTGTGTGTAGCTGTGTGTATGTGCTGCTTGTGCTCTGTCATGATGTGTTTTTGCATGTGCATGCATGCTGTTATTATTATAACCATTGTGTGAGCATGTGTCATACGATGATTACTGTAATGTATAAAAGGCAGTGGTCTGTTTGATGCAATACGTGTGCAATGGAACGGGCTAACATGACCCCTGGAGGCAACATACGGAAAAAAATTGTCATCCTAGGCCCTACGGTTCTCAAGATATTCATAGAAAATCAGGTTCGCCCTACCCTCCTTCGGGGGTCCAGTACAGCGGGATACAGATCAAAACGAAAACCGATGGTTCCATGCTATCCATGGGTTACATGCCCACCAAGTTTCGCTCACACCGGCCCTTTCAGTGTCCCGGAACTTTGGACGGAAATTTGGACATGCTAAAAAAAAAATAAAAAATCTGACTAAACTTATATGAGACTGCTTTGCTGTGCGGTCATAATTATGTAGGAAGTATAGAACCCAGAATTGACTCTGGACACTACAAAAGTGCACTAAATTCAACACAAATGACCAATACACTTGAGGAGGTATGAGTCCTTGTTTTCCAGATATCTTAGGATTTATTTTTTCTTAACATTGCATACATTTATACAGTGCAAGCACGACTCTTTAACTTTTAACCCCTAATGGATGGGTTGGTTGTAAACCGAATTGCCCTCGGGACCAATAAAGATATCTGAACTGAACTGAACTGGAACATTTCGCCGTAGTACCGTTCAGCATCGGCATCGTGATATTTATGGCACGACATCAAAGTCATAATTTTTGGTATCGTGACAACACTAGTTGTGACACTCCACACTCTCACACACACACACACACACACACACACATGTTGTGACTCACTCCACTCTCTCTCTCTCACACACACATACACACACACACACACACACGTTGTGACTCACTCCACTCTCTCTCTCACACACACACACACACACACACACACACAAACACACACACATGTTGAGACACTCCACTCTCTCTCTCTCACACACACACACACACACACACACACACACACACATGTTATGACACTACCTCTAACACACACACACACACATGTTGTGACACTCCACTCTCTCACACACACACACATACACACACACACACACACACACACACATGTTGTGACTCTCCACTGTCTCACACACACACACACACACACACACACACACACACACACATGTTGTGACACTCCACTCTCTCACACACGCACACATGTTGTGACACTCCACTGTCTCTCACACACACACACACACACACACACATGTTGTAACACTCCACTCTCTCTCTCACACACACACACACACACATGTTAGGAGACCACCCCTCTCACACACACACACACATGTTATGACACTCCACTCTCTACACACACACACACACACATGTTGTAACACTCCACCTCTCTCTCACACACACACACACACACATGTTGTGACACTCCACTCTCTCACACACACACACATGTTGTGACACTCCACTCTCTCACACACACACACATACACACACACACACACACGCACACACATGCTAGACACCCACCTCTCCCCACACACACACACACACACACACACACACAGACACCCACCCCCCCCCACACACACACACATACACACACACACACACACACACACACACAATAATACGCACACACACACACACACACATGTTAGACACTCCACCTCTCTCCCTCAGACCCAGTGCCTCCCCAGGGTAGAGGGGCGGTCAGGGGGCGCAGTCAGGGGCGGAGCCACGAGGCGATCTGCCTGGATCCTGGAACAGGCACGAAGGGAGATGGAGGCACAGCAGGTTGCCATGGAGCCCCACCTTAAGACCGCCTCCTGCTCCTCTGGCTCCGCCTCCTCGTCGTCTCAGGGGGATGTTCTTCTCAGCACGCCTCTCCCCGCCTACAACCCTCTCGCGCTGTCACTCAAGAAGACCCTTCCTCTCTCCGGCTCCACCCCCTCCTCTCCTGGCCAATCACAGCTCAACATTAAGAGGGAGAAAGGCGGGGACCCGCATGAGGCCGCCTCCCTCAACCCACGACCACACCCAGGGGCGGAGGCTACAGAGGCTCAGCAGAGGACCAATAGTGTGTGCAATGAAGTGCTAACAGAAATAGCCTAGTCCATTAACTATGTAACAGTGTTGTAGATTATAGCTTATACCATGGTCTAGGTTGAAAAGGGTGTTAAAAGTGATATACTACACCTATGAAGTAGATCTGGTAAATAAAAGCTTGCCGCTCCATATCAATGCTTATGAATGGTAACTATAACAACGATAGTAGGATCACGGAGTTTGGAGGCAGGCTTCGCAACAATGGAATCAACTGCTAACAAGCCGGAAAAACAAACCATTTCAGCTCTAAAACTCATTTAGCTAATACTGATTTTATGGGGTGTGTGTATCATAGGTGTGTGTAAAATCGTGTGTGTGTGTGAGTGGTCTCAGGTGGTAGAGACCAGGTGTGTGTATAACTGTAGGTGGTGTGAGGGGAGGGGAGCACCGCAGTGTGTGTGTGCAGGG
>NC_063204.1:89242-91742 GCF_017589495.1 Alosa alosa
GTGTTACCATTAACGAATGTGGGCAAAAGAAGCAGAGACGGTAGTGAAGATGGACAGTAATGGTTATTCACGGCTCGAACGTATCACAGAAGAGTCCATAGAAAATGCACAGAAAAATGTTAATAATCTTCCAAAATTGCAATATTGTTCAGTATGAAAAATCTTGCTTTAGCATCTAATCTTATGATAGAACTAGTATGAAAAATCTGCTTTAGCTTCTAATTAAAATACAGCAGCATTGTGCCATAGTCATAGGCATCACAGTACCCTACACATCACATAGGCCAGACAAGACTAACATCAGTTAGACAGAGGAACATATACCTGGCAGCCAAAGCATTTAACATAGACAGGTGGAACATCAAACAATCAATTAACACAACAATAGACAAGACAGACCCTTGGGCCATAAGCATAAACATATCATTTGTCACCAGCAGAATGAGCTAAATACATTGTTAACAACAAACTTGGTTGCTACGTGGAAAGACTAATCATCGATGCGGCTCGCCACCCATCATCGCTCACACAAAATCCCCCCACAATCAATTTAACCTAATGGAATGGTCCAATACCGAAACAATAAACAGTCCATGCGATCCAGTCGGCCTCCTTTGCCACCGACCTTCAGAAGTTGAACGAGGACGCCATGAACGCAAATCGTAGCTATCGGTTGATGCAAACATTCAAACTTGTGTCTAATTCAGACAAACAATAACAAAGCACCATTGCCATAGTCTGTTGTGTTGTTTCTCATATCTTTAAACGTATAGCCACATATAGCAATGGCCCATGTAATGAGTGTGTGTGTGTGTGTGCACAAATATCAGGGCTAAAAGGAAACAGATCTTCCCAAAAGCTTGTTTGATGGGGAGATGGGGTTAGCCTAACACACACAATGCCCTCCCCCAGATGGAACCTCTCAAGACATCGCTGGGGCTGTAGCCCCGCCCGAAGCCGCTGGGCTGAGCCGACGGAGGAGTCGGTGAAGAGCCATCAGCCAGAGCCCAGCACGCCCCTGCTCTCCCACTTCCCGCTGGGCTAATCGGGCCTTAGCGCCCAGGAGATGGCTGCTGGTGTCGCCCGAAAGGACAATTCTACAGCATCGCCTAAGAAGGTCAAGGAGGTGCTGACCGGCTGGCCTGTACACACACATTACGGCACACACACACACATACACACACACACACACTATTACATATTCATGATCCATCTGTTTACTGTTATGTGTTTGAGGATGTTCTATTCATGGCATACCTTAACTTTGTGTGTGTGTGCTGTGTGTGCTCTCAGTGTGTGTGTGCGTGTGTGAGTATGTGTGTGTGTGGGTGCAGGCGGTGTGTGTGCGCCACAGCAGGCGAGCGTACGCTGCAAAAGCGCCGCCGCCGCGGTGTGTGTGTGTGCGGTGTGTGCAGGGTGCGCGCTGCAAAAGCGCGCGCGGTGCGCTGCAGTGTGTGTGTGCGCGGTGTGTGCGGCAGGTGTGTGCGCCAAAAGCGCAGCGGCGTGCAAAGCGCGTGAGTGCGGCGGCAAGGCATGCAGCGCAGTGTGTGCAGGCCAGCCTGTTTGGCGATATCCTGGGTCTGACCCAGGGTCGGTGTCGACCTGCTGGCGCTGCCTGCCCTGGTCCAAGCTGGAGCCTGAAGGGGCGCGAACCGTCCGCGATGCAGCCATTCACCGAATCTCGTTATTTAATGTGGACAAAGGTTCGCGGACGGCTAGGAGGCTGAAAGGTGTGTGTGTGTGTGTGTGTGTGTGTGTGTGTGTGTGCAGCGCAAGGAAGGTGGTGAGTGTGTGTGGTAAAAGGCACAGTGTGTGCGGGTTTGGCGTGTGTGTGTGTTTATGTGTGTGTGAGCGTGTGTGCGCAGAGTGTGTGTGTGTGAGTGCGTGGCAGAGCGAAATGTGAGGTGTGTGTGTGTGTGTGTGTGTGTGTGTGTAAAGGCAGGTGTGTGTGTGTGTGTGTGTGAGGTGCGTGGCTTATGTGTGTGTGTGTGCACGTGCGGCGAGGTGAGTGTGTTTCAGTGTGAGTGTGCGCATGTGCGAGCTTGGAGTGTGTGTGTGGGAGTGTGAGCTGCGGTGTGTGTGAGTGTGTAAAAGGCATGGCTGAGGTGTGTGTGTGTGTGTGTGCATGCAAGGCATGCGTGAGGAAAGCAGTGCATGAAAAGTAGGCGTACAGCTGCAGTGTGTGTGTGTGTGTGTGTGTGTGTGTGTGTGTGTGTGAGGTGTGTGTGCAGGCGCGTGCAAGGTGTGTGTGTGTGCGAGCAGCGTGGTGCGTGGCGAGTGCTAGCGTGTGTGTGTGTGAGTGTGTGTGTGGTGTGTGTGCGCATGAAGGTCCTGCGCAAGGCATGTGCAAGTGCAAAGTGCATGAAAGAACAGCCGCAGGGGCGTGCGAGTGCTAGCTGCTGCGGTGGTGTGAGTGTGGTGTGTGTGTGTGTGAGTGTGTGTGCAGGCGCATGCAAGGCAAGTGTGTGTGTGTGTGTGCGAAAAGGCAGCGTAGGCGTGC
>NC_063204.1:96742-101742 GCF_017589495.1 Alosa alosa
ACCTTTGTTGTAGCCTATCTCTAGCCAACTCTTACCTAAGCATTATAACCATTATTAAGGTTTTACAGCATCATTGTGCTACCTGTTGTAGCCCATCTGAATAACTTTACCTAAGCATTTTCAACCATTATTAAGGTTTTACAGCATCATTGTGCTACCTTGTTGCAGCCCATCTGAATAACTTCACCTAAGCATTATACCATTATTAAGGTTTTAGCATCATGCTACCTTGTTGTAGCCCATCTGAAATAACTCTTACCTAAGCATTATAACCATTATTAAGGTTTTGGCAGCATCATTGTGCTACCTTGTTGTAGCCCATCTGAAATAACTCTTACCTAAGCATTATAACCATTATTAAGGTTTTACAGCATCATTGCTACCTTGTTGTAGCCCATCTGAAATAACTCTTACCAAGCATTATTATAACCATTAAGGTTTTAAGCAGCATCATTGCTACTCTGTTGTAGCCCATCTGAAATAACTTTACCTAAGCATTATAACCATTATTAAGGTTTTAAGTAGCATCATTGTGCTACTCATAGCCCATCTGAAATAACTTTACCTAAGCATTGCAACCATTATTAAGGTTTGGCAGCATCATTGTGCTACCTTGTTGTAGCCCATCTGAAATAATCCTACCTAAGCATTATAACCGCTTATTAAGGTTTTACAGCACTGTGCTACCTTGTTGTAGCCCATCCTGAAATAACTCACCTAAGCATTGGTAACCATTATTAAGGTTTTACAGCATCATTGTGCCACCTTGTTGCAGCCCATCTGAAATAACTCTACCTAAGCATTATAACCATTATTATGTTTTAAGTTAATTGTGCTACCTTGTTGTAGCCTATCTGAAATAACTCTTACCTAAGCATTATAACCATTATTATGTTCTTACAGCACCATTGCTACCTTGTTGTAGCCCATCTGAAATAACTCTTACCTAAGCATTATAACCATTATTAAGGCTATGAGCATCATTGTGCTACCTTGTTGTAGCCCATCTGAAATAACTCTTACCCAAGCATTATAACCATTATTAAGGTTTTAAGTAGCATCATTGTGCTACCTTGTTGTAGCCCATCTGAAATAACTCTTACCTAAGCATTATAACCATTATTAAGGTTTTACAGCATCACAGTTACCTTGTTGTAGCCCATCTGAAATAACTCACTAAGCATTATAACCATTATTAAGGTTTTAGCATCATTGTGCTACCTTGTTGTAGCCCATCTGAAATAACTCTTACCTAAGCATTATAACCATTATTAAGGTTTTAAGCAGCATCATTGTGCTACCTTGTTGTAGCCATCTGAAATAACTCTTGCCTGGCGGTAGCATTATTAAGGGTTTTAAAGCAGCATCATTGCCACCTTGTTGTAGCCCATCTGAAATAACTCTTACCTAAGCATTATAGCATTATTAGGGTTTTAAGCGGCATCATTGCCACCTTTGTTGCTTGTATCTGAAATATCTTACTTACCTAAGCATTATAACCATTATTAAAGGTTTAAAGCAGCATCATTGCCACCTTGTTTGTAGCCCATCTGAAATAACTCTTACCTAAGCATTATAGCCATTATTAAGGTTTTAAAGCGGCATCATTGTGCTACCTTGTTGTAGCCACATCTGGAAATAACTCTTACCTAAGCATTATAGCCATTATTAAGGTTTTAAGCACCATCATTTTGCCTTGTTGTAGCCATCTGAAATAACTCTTACCTAAAGCATTATAACCAATTTATTAAGGTTTTAAGCAGCATCATTGCTGCCTTGTTGTAGCCCATCTGAAATAGCTCTTACCTAAGCATTATATTAACCATTATTAAAGGTTTTAAGCAGCATCATTTTGCTGCCTTGTTTGTAGCCATCTGAAATATAACTCTTACCTAAGCATTATAACCATTACATTGGGTTTTAAAGCAGCATCATTGCTACCCTTGTTGTAGTCATCTGAAATAACTCCTACCTAAGCATTATAACCATTATTAAGGTTTTAAGCAGCATCATTGCTACCTTGTTGTAGCCCATCTGAAATAACTCTTACCTAAGCATTATAGCCATTATTAAGGGTTTTAAGCAGCATCATTGCTGCCTTGCTGTAGCCATCTGAAATAGCCTTACCTAAGCATTATAACCATTATTAAGGTTTTAAGCAGCATCATTGCCTACCTTGTTGTAGCCCATCTGAAATATCTTACCTAAGCATTATAACCATTATTAAAGGGTTTTAAAGCACCATCATTGCTACCTTGCTGTAGCCCATCTGAAATAACTCCAAGCTTTGTTATGTTCCCCTCCATCCCAGCCTTATTTTCAAAAAGCGTTTTATATCCATGATGGCCTTGAAGTCTTGAGTTAGTGAATTGGCTTAAATCAGCTTTTTATGTGCTGTTAACCAGCAACCATAGTACAACAAAGAAGCAAAGTAGCCTGGCTACAATTTCTGTAGTTGCTGCACCATTCATTGTTATTCTCTCTCCTGCTCAAACAAATGTTGTCGAGTGCATTAAATTGATGATAGCGTGTTTACAAACTATGTAACAGAAAATATTGTAAATAGCCTACTGTCATGCAGTTAATGGGATACTGTGCAGAGTTGAAGGAGTTAGGTCAACTTGGAAACTGTTTCTCTTGTTGAGTTGCCTGAGGGGTGGGAGCCCTTGCTTGGCCGCCTGTGCTGCATAGCGCACATCGTGGTTCCCATTTCTGTAAACCATACATCATTTCAAAGAAAAATATTACCACTCGAGGGAACTCTGTGTTGTCCATTAAGATGTGAAAAAATAGGCATTAATCTAAGCGTTGCACACATTTTTCACCGAATCACGGATGTGTTGATGACATACATTAGGAAATATTAGAGGACTTAAGAAGGCGTGATGTTGAATTACATGCCGATGCCATTTAACAAATGCCCAAAAGCGGCAGCGGGAGAATGTATGTTAGATTACATTGTACATTGCAAAATATCACCATACATTCATAACCTCGTGATTCAGTGAAGTGATCCCAAAACATGGAAGAGTATGTCTTTGTGACAATTGTGCATTACATTTTGTCAAGAGGAAAAATCAATAGCTGTTTAACTGTTTATAGTTGTGAATAACTGTTCCCAACTGAACAGTGATTATAAGCGCTTTGAAGCTCCTGGCTCAATGCCCGGCAAATCGCCACCATAATAGCAATCAGCTATGGAACAAAGCGTGCCTGTTGTTAAAGGAGGATGTGAGATGGCGGCTCTGATTGGTTTATTGCGTTACCCAAACCCAAACCTACACCCATGATTAATGTAGCTACTACAAACCACACCCATGAGTAATGTAGCTACTACAGACCACACCCATGAGTAGTGTAGCTACTACAGACCACCACCCATGAGTAATGTAGCTACTACAGACCACACCCATGAGTAATGTAGCTACTACAGTCCACACCATGAGTAATGTACTACTACAGACCACACCATGAGTAATGTAGCTGAGTACAGACCACACCCATGAGTAATGTGGCTACTACAGACCACACCCATGAGTAATGTAGCTACTCCACTTCACCCCATTTTAGATTTAGTCGAGGTAACAGTCAATATCCATGAGTTAAAATAGCATCAAGCAGATCCGCCCACAAAGCTACTTGGGTTTTAGCCAACTTCGTTTTAGACCATTAAAATAGAGCCGAAGTGTGTATATTAAGGGTGTGTTTGGAAGTGTGTGTTTGGAAGTGTGTGTATTGAGTGTATGTTTTGAAGGGTGTTTGGAAGTGTGTATATTAGTGTGTTTGGAAGTGTGTATATTGAGTGTGTTTGGAAGTGTGTATATTGAGTGTGTTTGGAAGTGTGTATATTGAGTGTGTTTGGAAGTGTGTATATTGAGTGTATGTTTTGAAGGGTGTTTGGAAGTGTGTGTGTTGAGTGTATGTTTTGAAGGGTGTTTGGAAGTGTGTGTATTGAGTGTGTTTGGAAGTGTGTGTATTGAGTGTGTTTGGAAGTGTGTGTATTGAGTGTGTTTGGAAGTGTGTGTTTGGAAGTGTGTGTATTGAGTGTGTTTGGAAGTGTGTGTATTGAGTGTGTTTGGAAGTGTGTGTTTGGAAGTGTGTGTATTGAGTGTGTTTGGAAGTGTGTGTATTGAGTGTGTTTGGAAGTGTGTGTATTGAGTGTGTTTTGGAAGTGTGTGTATTGAGTGTGTTTGGAAGTGTGTGTATTGAGTGTGTGTATTGAGTGTGTTTGGAAGTGTGTATATTGAGTGTGTTTGGAAGTGTGTGTATTGAGTGTGTTTGGAAGTGTGTGTATTGAGTGTGTTTGGAAGTGTGTGTATTGAGTGTGTTTGGAAGTGTGTGTATTGAGTGGGGATGTCACGGTGAACCGGTTTTACTATTAGCTATGGTGTGAAACGTCACGGTTAATAAATCGTTCGGATATCCTACACCGCCTTTCTGTTGACATTCATAAAAACGTACAGCCGGTACCATAGACAGATTAGCGCAACTCGCACAGAACCAAAACAAACCTACCTAGGCTATGAGATTTAGTTCATTTAGGTCTACTGTTGGGTTTAATGACATTTCAGAAATAGGCTACGCAGTGTTACTGGCTAACTATCTCGCTAGCTCACGTCGTGTCTGTCATTTGAGTAGTGCTCACCAAAATCATAAAGGCACATTGTGAGACACTTATCTCTTCTATGATTTTTTGAACATTTATTTTGTCTCATGACACAGAAAACCCAATGAATTGCGTCCGCATATCCTTACGTACTATGCACTATCCACTATTTTTCACTAGCCTAAAACCGTGAGACTGAAGGCTAATTACTTTCACGTATTTCTTAAAGACATCATTTGGACAAAACATAGAACAGATTAACCTCCGTTGCTCCGTTACTATTGGCCGTCTATTCTCAAACTCTATGTTATTAACTCTTGAGAAGTACAATGATGTACAGGATGTTAAACAGGCTACTTAGACTTTGGCAGTAATGTTTTAAAACCCACCATGC
>NC_063204.1:114242-119242 GCF_017589495.1 Alosa alosa
TCATTCAATCGGCATATCATGCGCTTCATGTAAATGCTTATCATATCATGTGCTTCATGTAAATGCTTAGTTTAAGGGAAACAAGTTATTGAAGACTTCCAGACTCACCAGTTCCATGACACAAAGGCGAAGACCACTCGTCATATTCTGACTCCATGACAACTCGTCATAATCTGACTCCATGACCACTCGTCATATTCTGACTCCATGACCATTCTTCATATTCTGACTCCATGACCACTCGTCATATTCTGACTCCATGACCAGTCGTCATATTCTGACTCCATGACAACTCGTCATATTCTTGTCCATTTTCCAAATCACAGTGGGTGCAGCAGCCCATGTCAAAGTGCCCTCTCACAGTTTATAAATGGTCAGTAGTGGGAACTACTGTTGCCTTCATGATTTTGCTTTTAAACGTTTCTTAAAAAGGAGATATCGATTATCAACAATGACAAGCCAGCTGGAACCTGCCGCTCTCTCTCTCCATTTTGTGCCCGCTCAGACACGTTCCCAATTAAACAGAGTAGCTTAACGTTCAAGTTCCCAATTAAACGGAGTAGCTCAACGTTCAAGTTCCCAATTAAACGGAGTAGCTTAACGTTCAAGTTCCCAATTAAACAGAGTAGCTTAGCGTTCAAGTTCCCAATTAAACAGAGTAGGTCCAGCGTTCAAGTTCCCAATTAAACAGAGTAGCTTAACGTTCAAGTTCCAAATTAAACGGAGTAGCATAACGTTCAAGTTCCCAATTAAAATAACGTTCAACTTCCCAATTAAAATAACGTTAACGTTCAAGTTCCCAATTAAAATAACGTTCAAGTTAGATCTGTTAATGGTAATGTTCAAGTTAGATATCTAAGTCTCACAAAGTATCATCCTGCTGTTTTGACATTGTAAACATTCTCTAAGAAGAGTGAAAAGCAGTTTGCAGTAACGCTAACCACAACGTCGTCTATCACAGCAAAAAATATGCTCGGCCTATGATAACTTAATAAAATGCTCAGCTATGATAACTTAATAAAATGCTCAGCTATGATAACTTAATAAAATGCTCAGCTATGATAACTATGCTCAGCTATGATAACTATGCTTGGCTATGACGTGTTGGTTGGGTCAGTGACATGTCGGTTGGGTCAGTGGGTTGGGTCAGTGACATGTCGGTTGGGTCAGTGACATGTCGGTTGGGTCAGTGGGTTGGGTCAGTGACATGTCGGTTGGGTCAGTGGGTTGGGTCAGTGACGTGTCGGTTGGGTCAGTGGGTTGGGTCAGTGGGTTGTGTCAGTGACATGTCGGTTGGGTCAGTGACGTGTCGGTGGTCCAACTGTATTAAAGTACAATAACGACACGTGTGTCTAAGATGAAATATGCATCATCGGCGTTGTGTGTGCTGCGTCTTGCGGCCTAATGGCTACAGTGTGTGTGTGTGTGTGTGTGTGTGTGTGTGTGTACATGTGTGTGTGTGTGTACATGTGTGTGTGTGTGTGTGTGTGTGTGTGTGGGTGTGTGTGTGTGTGTGTGTGTGCGGTGTGCATTGCACGTCCCTAATGGCGCTGCAGTGTGTGTGTGTGTGTGTGTGTGTCGGTCATGATGTCTGCATTCTATAAGCTGCAGTGTTATTATTATTGTGCGGTGTGTGCGTGCATCCTAATGGCTGCAGTATTATTGATGATGATATTATATATAGAGTGCGTGTCGTCTAATGGCTGCAGTGTGTTATTGTGTGCGGTGTCGTGCATCTAATGGCTGGTATTATTATTGTGTGTGTGTGTGTGTGTGTCGGTGTCATTGCATCTAATGGCTGCAGTGTGTGTGTGTGTGTGCGGTGCATGTGCGTCCTAATGGTTGTAGTGTGTGTGTGTGTGTGCGTGTGCGTATGCGTGTGCGTCCTAATGGCTGCAGTGTGTGTGTGTGTGTGTGTGTGGGTGTGTGTATGCGTGTGCGTCCTAATGGCTGCAGTGTGTGTGTGTGTGCACAGTGCGTGTGCGTCCTAATGGCTGCAGTGTGTGTGTGTGTGTGCGTGCGTCCTAATGGTTGTAGTGTGTGTTGTGTCCTGCAGGGGTCAGACCTGACCAGCATGGACATGATCCCTGAGCCAATCAAGGAGGCCACAGCACTCTTCTCAGGTGTGTGTGAGTGTGTGGGCGGGGGGTCCATTGGTAATGCCACTTATATTGTGTGTGTGTGTGTATGTGTGTGTGTGTGTGTGTGTGTGTGTGTGTGTGTGCATATGGGCATGTGTGTGTGTGCGTGTGTGTGTGTGCATCTGGGTGTGTGTGTGTGTGTGCATCTGGGTGTGTGTGTGTGTGTGTGTGTGTGTACATCTGGGTGTGTGTGTGTGTAAAATTGTGTGTGTGTGTGTGTGTGTGTGTGTGTGTGTGTGTGTGTGTGTGTGTGTGTGTGTGTACGTGTGTGTACATCTAGGTGTGTGTGTGTGTATTACATCTAGGTGTGTGTGTGTGTGTGTGTGTGCATCTAGATTGTGTGTGTGTGGGTGTGTGTGTGTGTGTGTGTGTAGTAGTAGTAGTAGTATTATTGTATGTCGCATTGTAATACATCTAGGTGTGTGTGTGTGTGTATTACATCTAGGTGTGTGTGTGTGTACATTCTCCCATAATGATCTTTATCCAGCTCATCCTAGATCCCAACATTCTAACGTGATAATGTCACATTTATAGCACAATATTAACATATAAGTCTAATATTAAGTTGATATAAACAGCCTTCATTCAGCGATAGCTAGACATTTCTATTTACAATTTAAAAGTGAATTATGGGCCTGGTAGCCAGTATGCTTATCATGTGTGTGCATCTGTGTGTGTGTGTGTGTGTGTGTGTGTGTGTGCATCTGGGTGTGTGTGTGTGTGTGTGTGTGTGTCTGGGTGTGTGTGTGTGTGTGTGTGTGTGCATCTGGGTGTGTGTGTGTGTGCATGTGGGTGTGTGTGTGTGTGTGTGTGTGTGTGTGTGCATCTGGGTGTGTGTGTGTGTGTGTGTGTGTGTGTGTGTGTGTGTGTGTGTGTGTGTGTGCATCTGGGTGTGTGTGTGTGCATCTGGGTGTGTGTGTGTGTGTGTGTGTGTGTGTCTGTCTGGGTGTTAATATTATTATGTGTGTGTGTGTGCATCTGGAGTGTGTGTGTGTGTGTAATAAATTAATAATAATAATGTGTGTGTGTGTGTATATGTGTGTGTGTGTGTGTGTGTGTGTGTGTGTGAGCATCTGGGTGTGTGTGTAAGTGCATCTGGGTGTGTGTGTGTGTGTGTGTGTGTGTGTGTGTGTGTGTACCATCTGGGTGTGTGTGTGTGTGTGTGCATCTGGGTGTGTGTGTGTGTGTGTGTGTGTGTGCATCTGGGTGTGTGTGTGTGTGCGTGTGTAGGGAGCTCACCTCAGGTGGATCTCCCCCAGGGTCAGATGGACTCTCTGCTGTCCATCATCTCTAGCCAGAGAGAGGGTTCGGCTCAGGACAGGGAGCTGGAGGCGTGGTATGCACACACATCACACACGCTCACACACACACACCCACCTGGTCTTTTACCACACACACACACACAGACCTTTGCACACACACACACGCCCACCAGGCTCTTTTGCACTACACCCACCTACACGCACACGCAGGCCTGGATCTTTTACCTGGAGCCTCTTACACACACACTACAGACATCTTTTACACATGATAAACATACTGGCTGCCGGGCACACGTATTGCACACACACACGCTACACACACACCCTTCTACCTACCACCTCACCTACACAACAATACCCCCACCTGGCTATACACACACACACACCACACATGCACACACATGCACATGCACACATGTGCACACACACACACACACACACACACACACTGTGCACACACACACACACACCATCTACACACACACACACACGTACGCACACACACACACACACACACATGTACACACACACGCACACACACACACACACACACACACACACACACACACACACACACACACACACACACTCAGCACACACACACACACACTCTCTCACACACACACACTCTCAGCACACACACACACACACTCTCAGCACACACACACCTCCCACACACACACACACACACACACACACACACTAACAGCGCACACACACACAAACACAAAAACACACACACTCACTGAAACAAACATATGAGGGGGCGTCTGGGCCTTAATTCAAACTTGGTCTTACACACTATCATAATCTTTTTACCACTATGCTCATGCACGCACTATTATGGTCATTTTACATGTATGTATGAGAGGGTATAGTCGTGTATGTGAGAGAGTATAGTAGTGTGAAGGGTATAGTAGTGAATGTGAGATATAGTAGTGTGTGAGACTATAGTAGTGTATGTGAAGGAGTATAGTGTATGTGAGAGGATTTGGTAGTGTATGTGAAGTATAGTAGTGTATAATGAAGGAGTATAGTAGTGTATGTGAAGTATAGTCGTGTATGTGAGAGGAAGTATAGTAGTGAATGTGAAAGAAACTGCTAGACTGTCTCACACATACTGCCTAATGCTCTCTCACATGCTACCAAGCTCTCTCACATGCACTACTACTCACTTCACATACACTGCTAACTTTCTCCCCCTTGCCTATACCCTCTTGCTACTATACTCTCACATACACTACTACTCTTTCTCTCTCCACTACTAAAATACATGCACTACTATAGTCTCACATACACTACCAAGCTCTCTCACATACACTACTATGCTCCTTCACATACACTACTATGCTCTCACATACACTACTATGCCTCTCATACATACACTGCCTTGCTCTCTCACATACACTACTATACTCTCTCATACTACCAAACTCTCTCACATACACTACTATAGTCTCTCACACACACACCATATGCTCTCTCCCCTTCTGCCAAACTCTCTTAGCACACTGCTATGCTCCTTCACATACACTACTATACTCTCTCCTTGCACTACTATGCTCTCTCACATACCGACTATACCCTCTCTCACCTT
>NC_063204.1:124242-126742 GCF_017589495.1 Alosa alosa
ACCTCAGTCCATTTTAAACAAACTCAGGTCCAGATAATACTGTGGTATTTCTGTATCATGTCTAAACACAATTTTGGCTGTTACATGGTAAAGGATACACTAGCATTTCTGAATTGAGTATCAAACTGTACTCATGGACAATGGTTCTCAGAGCTTTTCCTGAGCCCATACAATGATTTTCTTCACAGAAACAGGTCTGGTTTTAATGCAGTTCCAGCATTTTGTTACCCCCGTCCCAACTTTTTTTTAAATGTGTTGCTGGTATCAAATTCAAAATGAATATATATTTTCCATGAAATAGTCAAATTTCATTTTCAACATTTGATACAGCATGCAACTAAATATGAGTTTACGGATAATTTGCAGGATTAAATATGAGTTTACGGATAATTTGCAGATTATTACATTCTGTTTTTATTTGCATTTTACAAAACGTCCCAACCTTTTCTGATTTGGGGTTGTACACACATACAGTACACACACATATAATCACATACACTCGCACATATTCACGCATACACACACATATAGAATGGGGGGAATAAGTATTTGAACCCATGCTAAAGTTGACTAAAAAGAGGAATATAAAATAACTGTTAGAAATTGATCTTAATGTCTTAATACATTTTTTTTTATTAAAAAATCCAAACCTCAACACCCAATTTTAGTGAATGAAGAATGTATCGTAAATAAATAAATGTTCTTCCTTAAAATACAGGGGTAATAAGTATCTCGACTCTATGTTAAATTCTATAGAGGCAGGCAGATTTTTTATTTTGAAAGGCCACTTATTTTTATGGATGCAGGATAATTATGCATCCTGATAAAAGTCCCCTTGGCCTTTGGAATTAAAATATCCCTACATCAACATTGATACCCTTCACCATACCTAGAGATTGGTATATGGTGTGTTTTTGTTATTGTTAAGTCTATTATTGGTTTGATGTTCATTGAGTTCACGTAAATCAACAAGGTGTGTGTGTGTCTCGTTCTCTCAGGGTCGGGTCATCTTGTCCAGTAAGACGGCTCGGACTGTTGCCTCTTTTCTACACCTCTCTTCCTGCACTGCCTGGTCTCTCCTGGTGAGTCACATGACCTTCCCATCATGCCCTGCACCAAAACTCATCTCATCTTAGAATTGCTATCTCACCTGTGTGTGTGTCTGTGTGTGTGTGTCTGTGTGTCTGTGTGTGTGTGTGTTTGTGTGTGTGTGTGTGTGTCCTCCCCAGGTGCTGTATAAGACTGCGTGGAGTGAGAGCATCGGTCGGGACTGTGCTGCATTCTGTGCAAAGAAGTGAGTTCATATTCTTAACAGCTTTGTGTGTGTGTGTGTGTGTGTGTGTGTGTGTGTGTGTGTGTGTGTGTGTGTGTGTGTGTACTCATGTACATACATGCATGTGTGTGTTTGAAAGAGAGAGCTTTGTGTGTGTGTTCTTGTTGACCCTCAGCTTCAGTCTAACATTCTGAACTGTGCTGTGAACTGAAGCTTCATACTAACATCAGTCCTGCTTTAGTGTTTCATTCTAACATCAGTCCTGCTTTAGTGTTTCATTCTAACATCAGTCCTGCTTTAGTGTTTCATTTCAAATACTCTTTAATCTTCTCCCTTTCTCCCTCTCTCTATCTCCCTCTCTCTCTCTCTCTCTCTCTCCTCTCTCAGGTACTCTGATCATCTCCATCGTTTCCATGAGGATGGGGGAAATGGTGACATGTGGCAGTGATGTCATCACCTTAGGCCCCTCCCACCCCCTCCCCAGAGCACGAGCATCAGTGTGTGTGTGTGTGTGTGAGTGTGAGTGAGGCCCTGTATGTGAATATTCTTCTCGCGCTCTGTAGCAGTGATGGGCCTCTCTGGGTCAGAAGAGATTTAAGACTTTCACTCTATTCCGCTCTATCTGGACACTTGAGAGTTCCGCTCTGTCTGGACACCCTATGAAGCACCTGCATCTCTGGAGCTCTAAGCTCTAAGCTCTAAGCTCTAGGATGGACGCAAAACTGTTTCTGTTCTGTTCCAAGTGCAAATGTAATCTTTAGTTAGTGGGGCCGTCTGAACATGGTTGAGATTATTATATATATGCTCTAGCTGGGGAGAAGTTAACACTTTCCTGGGGATTTGGTGTGTGTGTGTGTGTGTGTGTATCTGGTGTGTGTGTGTATTCTGACAGCCTTCATGTCAGATGCGTGTGTATGTGTATTCTCAAGCCTTCAAGGCTGCTTATTCTATGCAGATCTAACATAGCGTGCGTGTGTGTGTGTGTGCATGTGTGTGTGTGTGTGTGTGTGTGTGTGTATGTCTGTGTCTGCCTATAGCTAAATAAAGTTATATTCACTGCTACTTGCTGTTCTGACTTTGTTTACTTTCTCCTGTGAATTATCCATCACTGCAAGAATGTGCACACACACACACACACTCGCTTTCTCCCTCTTACAGACACACACACACACACACACACTCGCTTCTCCCTCTTACACACACACACACTCACACACACACACACAC
>NC_063204.1:141742-144242 GCF_017589495.1 Alosa alosa
TGTTTGGTTTTTCAATATTTATTTTACTAATCAAATAGCAAGCATCCTGACTTACATCCTCATATGCACATCTCATGTGTGTGTTTGTTTTTGTGTGTTTGTGTGTGTAACCCCCTTTTAAGCATGGGCATGCTATGGCTGCATGCATTTATTTGTTTTGGCAAGTAGCCGTATAAAATAATTCAGTGGAAATGCATGGATTCCAGTTTCTTCCAGTAGCAGCAACTGGAATCCATGCATTTCCACGGAATTATTTTTTGGAATTTCCTTTATCATACCTGTTCATTCTTACTCGTCGCCGACTTATGGTGACTAAATTCAAGATGGCTGCAAACGCTAAACTGCGTGAAGATACTGTCTGTATAAATCGTCTTGTAAGTAAACTACCAGTTCTCAATGTCTCGTTTTAAATGTCAGGGCCTCGAAGTCACCAATGAAGTGTGGCGATACATTGAGCCTCGTAAATGGTGTAAAACAGTGATTTATTTGCATGGCTAGCCCGATGCGAAGCACCACCATTGAAAAAAGCTGTTGGTAGCATCAGCTAACTAAGCCAGATTTTGGAGTGCAGGGGACAAGTCGAGATGGGCTATGAGACATAATCTACACACCTTTTCGGTATCATGTTTCAACACACTTTAGGTCAATATCACACCGGAATTCTCCTTTAAATGCTGCCGCTCTGCCACCCGTACGCTCAGGCCAATCCAAACTTTTCCCATCTGTTGCTCCCCGTTGATGGAATGCGCTACGTCCCTCTATCTTCACCTCCTCTCTTAGCACTGCTAACCACTGGACATGCTAATCTAGCACTGCTAACCACTGGACATGCTAATCTAGTTAATCTAATTAACCATGCTAATCTAGCACTGCTAACAACTGGACATGCTAATATAGCACTGCTAACAACTGGACATGCTAATCTAGCACTGCTAACAACTGGACATGCTAATATAGCACTTACCACCTGACTATCCCTCTTATAGAACTGTCACTCAATTCTAGGTGAGTTGTACTAACTAATCGCTTTGGATGAAAGCGTCAGATAAATGACTAAATGTAAATGTGTGTGTGTGTGTGTTCAGGTTGGCATGGCCCAGTAATGAGCGGGCATCAGCAGGCTGGCAGCAGCTGCCCTGAGCTCTCGCCCTCGTGCTCGTCCTGCCCACTGCCCGACTGGACGGAGTTCTGCGAGGTCCACGCTCGCGCCAGCGCTGTCGATTTCGCCGCCAAATTCCGGCAGTTTGTGCAGGAGAACCCCACGTACGACACGGCGGGTGCAGACGCCAGCTTCGCCCAGCGCTACACACACGCCTTCCTGAGCAGCTTCAACGCAGCGCTGCACGTGCAGCCACCCTCCACACAGCCAGGGGGCGCCAGCTCCACGCCGCAGCTGCCCGCCACACACTTCGTGCCCTTCGCCGGCCTGCAGGTCTGCCCGCTGCCCTTCGGCCAAGAGAGGTTTCCACGGCGACGGGAGGCATCCTCGGAGTCGCTGGACAGCATGGACAGCGGAGGAGGGGGCGGGGCTTATGCTGGAGGAGGCTCCTCCTCCTCGTCCTCATCATCGCGGCAACCAGCGCAGCAGAAGGCGATGGGCGGCCCGCTGGGTCAGTCGCGCAGCTCCGAGGACGTGTCGCTCACACACACACACACACACACACACCCACGGCAGCGCTTTCGCAAGGGCTTCAGCCTGCGCAACATGAGTCTATGCGTAGTGGACGGCGTGCGAGACATTTGGCATCGCCGGGCGACCGCCGCCGAGCCCGAGGGGGCTGGACAGAGACGGGCCAATGGGACCGAAGGGGCGGGACCTGGGCCGGCCAATGAGGTGACAGAGGGGGGGAGATTGACAGCGTCAGGCTCCTGGAGCCAGCGGCTCCGCCTAAGCCGCAGCTCACACACAAACGCACACACACACGCACACACGCGCACGCCCCGGCCAGAGCAGCTGGAGGTCCAGAGGGAAGGGGCGCTGCGCTTCATGGTGGCCGACGACTCCTCCAGCCAGGGGGGGGCGCTGTGGCAGAAGTGCCGGCTGCTGCTCCGCAGGACGTCCCAGATGACCACAGCACGAAGCTGACCCGGAGGGCTGTATCCTTCTCCTGAGTTCTAGTTCCCAAAGGTACAGCACACACACACACACACACACACACACACACACTACCACACACACACTACCACACACAAACAAACAATACACACACACACGCACACACTTAATAACACACAAACTACCACACACACACACACACCTTACACTAACACACACACTACCACACACACACCTTAATAACACACACACACACACACCACACCACACACATACTACCACACACACACACACACACACACACACACTACCACGCACTACCACACACATACTACCACACACAAACATGCGCACACACACACACACACACCACACACATACTACCACACACACTACCACACACAAACATACCGCACACACACACACACACACACACACACACAC
>NC_063204.1:149242-156742 GCF_017589495.1 Alosa alosa
ATGCTCCTGCCCTTGGCAAAGAGACTGGCAGTGTGTTCCACCAACGAGGAACAACAGATGAAAGAAAAGTTTGGATTGGCTTGGCGTGCCGGTGGTAGAGAGCTAGGCGATAGATTAGTCTGAGGGCGCTGGCCCGGTCTGGAGGTAAGCGTATGTCTGTAGGGCATTCAGTGGGTGGGAGCAGGGCCGGAGACTACCACTTTGTAGGCAAGCGTTAGAACTTGAATTTGATGCGGGCCGCCATGGGTAGCCAGTGTAGCTGGATGAGCAGCGGGTAACATGTGCCCTTTGGGTTGGTTGTAGACCAGGCGGCGCCGCGCGTTCTGGATCATCTGAAGTGGTTTCACTGCGCGGGCTGGGAGACCTGTCAGGAGAGCATTGCAGTAGTCGGTCGTGAGATGACTATTGCCTGAACCAGAAGTTGGGTAGCATCTTGAGTCAAGTAAGTCCTGATTTTCACGTATGTTTGGCCGAGTGCGAAGCAGCGCGGCCGGCGACTGAGGCAACATGATCTGAAAGTTTAGTTGGTTGTCGAGAACAACTCCTAGATTTCTTGCAGTGCAATTAGAATTGAAACAGGCAGAGTCAGGGTGATGTTGATAACCGTGGTGTATGGTAGGTTTAGCTGGGATGACCAGCAGTTCAGTCTTTGAGAGGTTCAGCTGGAGGTGGTGTGCCTTCATCCGTATAGCTATGTCTGACGTCGAGATCCGTGCTGCTGAAACCAGGGGTGGAATCAGGTGGAAAGGACAGATAGAGCTGTTTGTCGTCTGCATAGCGAGTGGTATGTGAAAACTAGATGTGAGCAGATAATCTGTCCCAAGGTGGTGTAGAATATGCTTTAAGAGGAGGGGCCAGCACTGAGCCCTGGGGACCCCTGTGGTGAGATGGTGAGGTGCAGATGGCCCAGCCAGAGCCATGATCGTTAAGCAATCCTGTGGTGGGATTCAAACCAGGAGAGAGCAGAACCGGAGATTCCCATGTCAACGGTATAGAGAGAAGGATGCGGTGTTAACCGTGTGTCAAAGGCAACCCGATAAGTCAAGCAGAATGAGTACTGATGACCGGCGGTCGCCCTGGCTTCTTTAAGGCTTCTGTTACAGACAGCAGAGCCAAGTTTCGGTAGAGGGCCGCTTTTGGAACCCAGACTGATTTGGATCCAGAAGGTTGTTCTGTGAAAGGAAGTCAGAGACCTGTTTGGAGACTGCCTGCTCAATGCCTTTGGATAGGAAAGGCAGTAGTGAGACAGGCGGTAGTTCTCGACTTGAGCAGGGTTGAGAGAAGCTTTAAGTAACAGTGTTACCCTGGGCCATTTTGAACGCTTGCTGTTGGGAAATGTGCCGAGGTTACGCAGGCATTGGGATCACATGTGATAGCTGGAGCGATGGTCGGGCTGATGGACTGAAGTAGGCCTCAGATGGGCAGGGTCCAGCCAGCATGTGGTAGGACGGCTGCATGTCAGGAGTTGGACACTTCACTGGAGAGAGGCGTGAATGCTGAAAAAGATGTTCCAGCAGTCCCTAGAGGTTGTAGGAGTGCGGTATCTGAGTCAGATGCGCGAGTGGGCATAGAGAATTGACTGCTGATTGCCGCTACTTTGTTTGTAAAAAATGAGGCGAGGGTATCTGCAGTAAGGCTGGATGGAGGAGGAGGCAGCTGAGGGCTGAGTAGCGATTGAAGGTTGAGAAAAGCTGAAAGTGTCTGTAGCGCCTGTTGATTTTGTCATTGTAGAAAGCAGTCTTAGCAGCAGTGATGCTGGCTGAGAAGGAGGTCAGGAGTGTCTGGTAGTTTTGAGGTCGTCAGCTAGTTTGGACATACAGACAATGTAACCTAAACACAATGTCTATATTATGTGGGTAGACCTATATTTAGGCTACATATAGCCTATCCATAACATAGCCATTATGGCATATCCACTGACAGAGCCATTGGTATAGGCTATCTGTTTCTCAGGCGACCGTCTTTGTCATGTCCTGCAACATTGATCCACATAATCTAATGGAGTGAAGTCCATTATCCGCTTATTCTACTGTTAACAACATGTTAAATAAGAAGTTCATTTTACATTTTTGTTATCTCATTTGGATAGTTAAAGCTGTTAAATAAGTATTTATTTAAACTGTTACTATAATCCCAAGATGAATGGTTAAGTACGCTGGAACACTAACCAGCGGGCTACATATAAAACAGTCAAAACATCGATGGAATCAAAATAAGGCATTTTTATTTTTGTAAATTGAACCACACGCTCCCCATTGATGAAGTTTACCCGTCGGCTCTCCAGTCCAGCCTCGACAGCAGCGAACGGGCGAAGGCGAAGAGTGGCGGTTTGGTGAAGCGCTTCTCAAGTCCAACAGCCTCCTTGATGCGCGGCAGCAGGCGTTCATGAAAGTAATTTCTGGTAGGCCGTAATCAGACATTATCAGCGCAACGGTGTTTCTTTGCTGTTTTTCCTTGATACAATGTTTCAAATTAACAGTAATTTAACAGAACATTCTAAATAACTCGGAGGAATTGATACAAAATATGTAAGAAGGTCAAAAATGGAATCCACTTCATAGCCGGCAACAATCCCATTTTAATTGCACGTTCTAAAGAACCTTCACAATGGGAAACTGAATCAAGCAGTAGAATAAGCTTCTATAACACACAATGCTCTGGCCATTAAATCCGTAATTGCTGAAATGGCCTTATTAAACAAACAAACAAACCCACGCAACACACACACACACAACACACACATACGCAACACACACACGCAACACAAGACATAATAATACTCAACCACACATATGCAACACACTAATACACAACCACACACACACACACTTGTAGTCTAATGTTGATGACTTTTCTGTTGTGTTCATGTTTGTGTTGTTTGTTGCCATGGTGATAAAGCAGGCATGCACCGGGCTGTTGAGCGCACCTGTGCCACAGCAGCGGAGCACTACAGCACCCCCTCTGGACGAATCAGGGAACTACCATTTGCAGCATCCGTCATCCCTAGGCGCTACAGACGCCAAACACAGGAGCCCCAGGCGCGTACACACACGCACAATCAATCCTTACACACACACACACACACACACACACAGACACAATCAATCTAACCCACACACACACACACACACACACACACACACACACAATCAATCTAACCCACACACACACACACACAATCAATCTAACACACACACACACACACACACACAATCAATCTAACCCACACACACACACACACACACACACACACACACACACACACAATCAATCTAACCCACACACACACACACACACAGACAATCAATCTAACCCACACACACACACACACACAGACAATCAATCTAACCCCCACCCCACACACACACACACACACAGACACAATCAATCTAACCCACCCACACACACACACACACACACACACACACACACACACACACACACACACAATCTATCTAACACACACACACACACACACACACACACACACACACACACACACACACACACACACACACACAATCATCTAACACACACACACACACACACACACACACACACACACAATCAATCTAACCCACACACACACACACACACACACACACACACAATCAATCACTTACACACACACACACACACACACACACACACACATACTTTACACACACAATCAATCACCCCCACACACACACACACACACAGACACAATCAATGCTTACACACACACACATACACACACACAATCAATCTAACCACACACACACACACACACACACACACACACACACACACACACAATCAATCTAACCCACACACACACACACAATCAATCTAACACACACACACACACACACACACACACACACACACACACAATCAATCTAACCACACACACACACACACACACACACAGACACAATCAATCTAACCCGCACACACACACAGACAATCAATCAACCCCCACACACACACACACACACACAGGCGCAGTCAATCTAACACACACACACACACTAACACACACACACACACACACACACACACACACACACACACAATCAATCTAACCCCACACACACACACACACACACACACACAGACACAATCAATCTAACCCACACACACACACACACACACACACAATCAATCTAACCCCACACACACACACACACACACACACACACACACACACACACACACAATCAATCTAACCCACACACACACACACACACACACACACACACAGACACAATCAATCTAACCCACACACACACACACACACACACACACAATCAATCTAACCCCCCACACACACACACACACACATACACACACAGACACAATCAATCAACACACACACACATACACACACACACAATCAATCCTTACCCACACACACACACACACAGACACAATCAATCTAACCCACACACACACACACACACCCACACACACACCACCCAACCCACACACACACACACACACACACACACACACACACTATCTCCTTTCTAGAGAGGCTGCAGATATCAAAGCAAAGGTAGGAGGGTCTGTTAATACACGAATCACTACCACATTTCATACTGCCAGAGTACACACACACACACAGGAGACACACACACACTAATCACCATCACACTTACACTCTCTCACACACACTTACACTCCCTCACACATTAGACAGAGACACACTCAATCACCACCCCGCGTGACCTCTGGCAGTGCTGTGTGCTGCAGTGTGAGGCGGAGGCTGGGTGAGGGGTGATGGCTGCCTGATGGGGTTGCCATGAGCCAATGGACGCTGTCATGGAAAAGTGGCGGCTCAGATGGTGCTGGAGGCGTAAATAGAGCCACGGTCTTGTGATTCGCCAGAGCGAGAGACACGCCCCTAGGAGTGTCGTCTCACCTTCAACTTCCAGGGCAAGGCTGATATCAGTGTGTGTCAGTCAAAGTCAAAGTCGTCAGCTTTATTGTCAATTTTCACATGTTCCAGACATACAAAGACTCAATTATGCTTTCTCACTATCCCACGGTGAAGACAAGACATATTTTACTAATTTAAGTCCACAGACAAACATAATATCTAAGTAAACAAAAAAGTAAGTAAATAAGTAAATAAGAGGCACATATAATAATGAAAAATAAGAGCAGCAAAATTTTGTTGAAATTGTGCATAGACAGTCAATAAAATAATTAGTGCAAAGTCAGGCCAATAAAAGGCTTGGGTAGTCTCTACTTGACCTGAGTAATAAAGAAAGTGGCATAGTGGTGCAAGTTATGTAAGAGCAGCAGAAGTGTTGTGTTTTCAGGACAACAACAACAAGTTGCAAAGTGTACAAGTGTGCAAGTGGAGTAGTGCAGGCGGCCATTGTGGGTCCAATGTCCAGGATGTTATGTAGCTGAGGGTGGAGGGGGGAGAGGAGGGAGATGTGTGTGTGTGTGTGTGCGCGCGGGGGGAGAGAGGAGGGAGGGTGTGTGTGTGTGTGTGTGTGTGTGCGCGTGTGCGCGCCTAGCTCTGCTTAAGGGATATGAGTGCATGTGTGTGTTCTGTAGTGGATTCAGAGGTCGGAAATGAAATATGTTTTCTGAGCCAATTCTACTTCCCACAAAGCTTCATGAACTGGTGGTCTTTGTCACGTCTCCGCTTATGAATCGATAAAACAACCAAAGCCGCACCAAAAAACCTATAAAGGCAGTAGAGCTAATATCTTATCACCATAGCAACCTCATTGGCGATAAAGCAGCAGAGCTAATATCTCATAGCTAGTATCTCATAGCTAATATCTCATAGCTAGTATCTCATAGCTAATATTTCAGAGTTAATATCTAGATAGATAGATAGATACTTTATTGATCCCTTAGGAAATTCAAGAATATCTCATAGCTAATATCTCATAGCTAATATTTCAGAGTTAATATCTCATAGCTAATATCTCATACCTGGGCGTCGGAGCCATTATACCAGTTTGCCACTTTTTAAAATTGTTAAAACACACACTTTTGTCAGTAAATACCAGTGCTGTTTTCAGCATCTGTTTAGTGCTTCATTGTCATTTTCATTGATTCTCCCATTTGTGCGTGAAATCACCATAAGCTTTTTTTTTTGTTGAAGAGATCAGTCGTCCTCACTTTTGATAAGGAAAAAGCCTTATAGGTACGTCAAATAAATAATAACCCTATTTAAGCTAGGCTATGTAAAACTCCCCATTAACAGCATCACGCCACTAACCACAGCTAAGACTGCACAATCTCGTATTCACTCTGTTGGATATCTGAAGGCAGTTTGTCTACTTATATGTAAATCGTCAAATTATGGTCGGGTCTTAAGACAAAGTACAGGCCTTTAGGGGCAGGATTGTATTTGAGACAGCCCTTTATTTCTTATGCGAGTTTTATTTTGAGACATGCGTGGAGGGCATACTGGTAGGCCTTCAAAAGCATGACATTTTCGGTTTAGTTTGATATTTAATTTACTTTTGCACTGTTTAATTATATTGTTAAATGTTGGGACTGATGGGCACTGAAATCTGGGGAGGTATTTGATGATCACTATTACGTTCCATGTAGTTGAAAGAGATTTCAAACAAACCATCCGCTCATGCTCATTTGAACATCCACGGTGCTGTAATGGAAACCTTATTGCATAGCTGGCAGTTTATTGAGTTATTTTTAAATTATGCATAATTTACTTTTATTAATTTCGTAGGCTGGAATGCCTCAAGTCGCAACAATTGTGTTTAAATGTAGTAGCGTGTTTCAGCTCTGGCTAGCTCTTGCAAGGCGGCAAGCGACTGAGCTTGAGCGACATGTTGGAGACCCAGCTGGAAAGTCAGTACTAATGCACGAAGAGTTGTATACATAAGAAACACTCCAGAGTTTGGGGGTGTTAAACGCTGTAATCCCCTCATCATAAATGACACACAGGGGAGAATTCTGGCAGGGTGACATATGCGTAGTTACGCGTTTTTTTGACCCCACGCACGCATTTCGTTACCCCGCTAGTGTTTTGTTGTGCCTATACAGTGTTGGGAGTAACGCTACATAAAATGGCATACCCAGGGCCTAATGGGCCTAATTTGCTGTAACGTGGTAGGCTAATGTAAGGCATTACAAAAAATTGGTACATATTTTACTCGAGTCGGACAAACTTCAGTAACGCCAGAATTTAAGTGGTATTTTGTTTTTATAAGCATACTTCGAACAGTTTTTGTGAGTGTCACTTTGTTAGTATTTGGGAAACTGCGAAAAGCAAGGGGTTACACTGCTGGTATTAATATGTAGGGGAAGGTTGAAGTGGACACAGGGCTAGCAAAATGAACTTCAGAAACAATATATTTAAACTCACGACATTCAGACTGGCATAAAAGTTAACGGCTCACTGAATCCTCCTCGAAGTTCCCGATAGCCACTCCGGGTTGCATTCAAAGCATTAAATAACTTAATTTAACAGATATTGCAACTGCATGGTTAACTATACCATGAGGTTAATAAAGCTGGTTC
>NC_063204.1:159242-164242 GCF_017589495.1 Alosa alosa
CCACACACACACACACACTTGCGCTTTCTCACTTGTGAATTCCCCTATGGACCCCACGAAGAGCGTGCCAAGTGTATCAGTGTAGCTGCCTCTGATGTGTGTGTGTGTGGGGGTGTGTTGTGTGTGTGGGGGGATTTATCGCCTTTGGCTTCTAACACGAAGGCTATTTTTTTCTCTTTGGGTTGCGGTGCTACGCTTGTGTTATTTTGGGGCGTTTGTGTTATTTTGTACAAAGTGATGTACTTGATGATACTACTTTATATTTCTGTGAATAAAATCATGAACTGAGGCGGTTCATGTGTGTGTGAGTGTTTGTGTGACACAGGACAGCTTAAGTGTGTGTGTGTGTGTGTGTGTCAGGCTTACTGCAGTTTATGAAAATAACTAGTTATTTTTAAGTGAACTAAAGCAGTGAAAAAAAAAAATCATAATTTAGGGGGATAATAGAGAACGCCGAAATATTATTGGGAAATAAGTCCCGACAGGGCTTAACCGGATCAATGACTTGCAGTGGAGGGTCTTGTTCTGCCCTGAAGGGACTTATTTTCCCAATAATGACCAGCTGCCTCTATACATTATCCCGCTTTATTACACGGCTACTTGCCAAAACGAAAATAATAAACTCCCACGATATGACTTTAGCCTACATAGCCTAGCTTCCTATTTGTTACAATATCGTGGCATTTGTTGAAACAAATAGTTCGCATTAACACATGCTGAACTTGAATCAAACATTCTTTAGAACACAGCTGATCAACCGCCTGCTTTCACTTTTTGAATGAAGTTCCAATCCTTTAGTGAATGCATATGAAATTGATTAATTAGAAGCACAAACTCCGCTGCATTGACAGCAGTCATTATTTTTCAGAGGTCCTTTCCTGGGAAATAATGACCGCTAGAACTTTGGGAAATCCCATTCAAGTCAATGGAGCCTCTCTACTTGCCTTGTGAAGAGCCGTGTAATAATTAACTAAAATAAACATGACAAACCAACAGACCCAAATAAATCCTGCAATGAGCACTGAAACATGAACTAAAATGAAACAGAATTGCAGGTCAGTTGTCTTTTGTTTCCCTCCTCAACTTGTGCCACCGTTGCCAAACTCTGCCCCGTCCAGCAGTCAGGACACTGTGGAAAAGTCCCTGCTGAAGAACACAGCTTGACCAGCTTAAGGTGGTTTGCTGGTTGAGCTTGTTTGACCACCCTATGATGGTTGACCTGTTAGACCAGCAAAACATACCTTCAGCTGGTTTACCCAATTTACGATGGTAATTCAGGTGGTTTTGCTTGTCGCACCAAGCTGGTCATTTTAGCTGGTGTTGCTGGTCTAACTGGCCATGTCAGCTTATGTTGGTCATTCTAGGAAACCAGCATGACCATCTTACACCAGCTGTATCCGACATGATATGTTGGTCACACCAGTATGACCAGCTTCCTCAGATGGTCACACCAGCAAAGACCAGCAAGAGCTGGAAGAAGACCAGCTAAAACCAGCTACCAGCATCAGCAGGTTTCTAGCTGTTGTGTTCAGCAGGGGTACCAGAGGCCCAAACTAAACCAGCCGTCGGATGAAAAGAACCTACAGTGCCCTCCAGAATGATTGGCACCTCTGCTAAAGTTGATTAAAAACGGGTATAAATAATCTGTGGTAAATTATGTGGTGTCATAGGTGAATATTACAAACTGTTTTATTGGCAAAGGGAGGCTTAAGAAGGTGTTACAAGCAGGGGTGCCAATAATTGTGAGCAACGTGTTTTCGTTTAAAATATTCATTTCTTTATGAGATTTTCCTTTTTCTCAGAATAATTTTTCTTCCCTTCAAGGGTGGATTTTTCCTCATTGTTTTCATTGTGAGTACAATGAATCATCAAAAGATTATGTTTTATACCTGTTTTTAGTCAACTTTACCCAAGGTGCCAATAATTCTGGAGGGTACTGTATAAATCTAACCCTGGCCCGATGAGAATTAAATAAATGGATCCTATTGGATGTTGTACATTCTGTAGACTTTAATAAAGGGATCCTATTGGATGTTGTGCATTCTGTAGAATTTAATAAATGGATCCTATTGGATGTTGCATTCTGTAGAATTAAATAAATGGATCCTATTGGATGTTATGCATTCTATAGAATTGAATAAACGGATCCTATTGGATGTTGTGCATTCTGTATTGGCTTTTACACAGTCAACGCGAGCAAGCGACGCGAGCGACGTGCTCCCTGTCTACACGGTGGACGCAAGCAACGCGGCCGATAGGTGAAATGCAATACATCGCTCACGCAACAGGGAGTAGCAGTCATTGGTGACTGACATTCCGAGTGATATTCAGGCTGTCTGTAAAAGTTACATACCAAGAGGCTCTTTTGGAGAGCCACGGATCAGATTTAATTTTAGAATCCTCAAAAAGACTCCAGTATGACATGGAGACACGTGTATAAATATCTAGCTTTGTTGGGTGACAAACTTAGACGGGAGGTGAGTGATTCGCTGTGCTAGATTGACTGCATGTTACAAGGACACTGGGTCATGTTATGTAAGGAACAAGGTAGGCTTAGGCTACTATAAATAAACGGAAACATAGCCTACATTGCAGAGCCACTTCAACTTTATTCATTTATGGTGAATTAATGTACACAACTGTGCACAGCCCCATGCTTTTCTGACGTGACAATGCTAACACGTTAGCAGTGGTTAGCTAACTATACTAACGTAAGTTATCTACAAGTCACTCCTCCAAGTGACAATCATGTTATACACAATCAGAGCCCGTTTACGGAGAGCCGGATCACTCCCTATTAACTCCATTGTACCTGCAATCTGTTGCAGTTCCGCTAGGGGCGATCACGAATAAGTGCAAAAACAATGGCGGTCTACGGAGCTAGAGGGCTAAATTTGTCTCTTTCACCTGGTTGTCGTTGAGAAATTGAATATTTGATTGTGGTTTCTGCAAGCTCAATATGGATTATAGGTCAAACGTTGAATGAACGAGTACTTACGTCCTTTCGATTTCTTACAGGTTGGGTCGTTGTTGCCCACAACACACTAGCTTTCTGCTAATGAATGACGTCATTGACACATTTGAAAGGCTTTTTAGAACAAATAAGTGACTCAATAATATAATACTCAGCGGTTTGTATTTTCTCTGCCCCCTCTTTCAACTGCAACATTCGAATTTCTGGGCAAAAAATTATATCCCGATAAAAGTGGATTTGAGGGGTACAGCCCATAGACCTCCATTCATTCTGCACTTATTCGTGAGCGCCCTCATGTGGAACCAGAAAAGGAACTGCAACCAGTTCAGAAACCAGAAGTTTCCCGAGAGTGGCGGTTCTCCCCTTATTAGACATTCTCTGACACAATGAATAGTATGTAACCTACAGTGCGGAGCTCCATAGACCGTAAAAGAAAGATAAGCTTGCATAATGCATTCTGTCATTCAGCTTTTACAAAATCAAGGCTTTCCTCATTATGCATGAAAACTAAAACTAAATAAGACCTGAACTGAATGAATGACAAATAAACAATGAACTGAAGAACAAACTGAACACACACTGAAGGACTAAACAGAACCGAAAGGAAAATGTTCATAATGGCAATAATGTGTGTGTGTGTGTGTGTGTGTAGACTGCATTCCAAGCCCAACTGGTCAGCACAGTGAGTGATTGCAGTTTGTGTGGGTGTGGCTCCCTCTAGTGGGAGCCAAAGATCAGACAGGTGCAGGTTGTCATTCTCAGCTGCAGGTTTAATAACTGGTCTCAGCACAACATATGGACACATGGGACCCCTGTGCATGACATTGGCGTGTTTGTGAGTGTGTGTGTCTGAGTTCTGAGTTTCAGCTGCGCAGTGGTCAAGGCCACCTGACCCACTGGGGGACCCAAAACACACACACACACACACACACACACACACACTGGGGGACCCAAAACACTCCAGTCTAGCAGACAGGAGCAACACAGGAGCACATACAGTATGGAGCTGAGAGGTACTCACACAGAATAGCAGTGTTGTTGTGTGTGGGTGTGTGTATGCGTGTGTGCGTGTTAGCCACATACAAGCCACTCTGATGGACCCCTTGATAGTCCGGCCCTCAGTAATGCTCGAGGGGCGTCTCTCAGCCTAGCTGCTCCCACACACACACATAGATCCTTCAGTAAGCGGGATTCAAAAGTTCACCTGTAGTCCTGGAATCTCACAACCACTTATCTCTCTCTTACTCACACACACACACACACAGTCCCAGAACCCCCTGAGCTCAAGACTCGATCAGACTGAACAGAATGATGCCGGCCACTGTCAGCAGGACGGAGACGGACACCTCGGCCATCCTCTTCCGCCGGAACTTCCTGAACTCCTCCTGCCGCAGCTTCCTGAGCGCCTCCTTGCGCTTGCGTGCATCCTGCTCCCGCTGCAGCTGCTCGCCGTAGTGCGCCCGGTAGAACTCGTCAAAGTCGTAGTGGACCCTGCCGCCCGCGTACGCGTTGGTGTTGCTGCGCGTCCGCTGCTGCTGCTGGTGGTGGCTGGAGGGCCGCACGGTCGCGGGGTCTCTGGACGCTGCTCGGCCGCCGCTCTGCAGGTCCGCTTGGCTAAGGATGTTGTTGTCGTACTTCCTCCGCAGCCACTTGCTGCCCAGGACCATGTACGCCTCGCTGATCTGGGCGAAGCGCCGGGTGGCCTCCTCGCTGCCCGCGTTCTTGTCCGGGTGGTAGAGGAAGGACTGCTTGTAGTAGGCAGTTTTGATCTGCGACTGCGTGGCGTTAGGGGACACATGCAGGATGTCGTAGTAGGCGGTTCTGCTCCGGAACAGTGGGGGGGAGGACTGGTCATCCTTCTTCCAGCTGTAGGCTCGAGCCCCAGGCCAGTGGTGGACGGGCCACAGTGAAGTTTGAGAATTGAGCAGTTTGGACTGTGGGTCTGTCTGCAGCGCTAAAGTGCGGTACATTCTGAGCTGGTGCAACGGATGCATTCTGCCGTTCAGTCTCGCCCTCAGTAGTTGTC
>NC_063204.1:169242-189242 GCF_017589495.1 Alosa alosa
TGTGTGTGTGTGTTGATGTGCTCACATAGACGTGTGTGTGTGGTGCTCACCCAGACGTGTGTGTGTCTGTCTGTGTGTGTGTGTTGATGTGCTCACACAGGCGTGTGTGTGTGTGTGGTGCTCACGTAGACGTGTGTGTGTGTGTGGTGCTCACATAGACGTGTGTGTGTGTCTGTCTGTGTGTGTGTGTTGATGTGCTCACACAGGCTTGTGTGTGTCTCCATTTGCAGGTTCTTTCTGTGCCTGTTTGCTGGAGTGAGTGGGATGTTGCCCAAGGTCAGTTCTGAGCCGTGACCTTTCACCTCTGTCCTTTAGTCATCACCCCTGTCACATGTGATCATCTTATGAGTAAATATTCTAGTGTAGTAGTAATAATAATATAATAAGCGTTATTTGTATAGCAGTAGTAGTAGTGTGTGTGTGTGTGTGTGTAGTAGTAGTAATAATAATAATAGTTATTTGTATAGCAGGGGGGTATTCCATCAACCTCGCTAAAGGCCAAACCTGGCTTATTTTAGATAAGTCTGCATGAATTTTAGTGAGAATTCCGTTCCATTAATGAGGTTAACGTGAATCCCAGCTTGGTAACCATGGGAATTAATGCCACAGAACTAACCTGCTCCGTAGCAGGGTAACTCAAAAACTAAATTAAGCTGTGTTGCAAAAAAAACGATCAATCGGAAAAAAAAACGAGTCCAAAAAAGATGGTTCCGTCAACCTGTGCTCGTCACCTGTAGCCTACAACTTCAAAAATAGAAGTAGGTCTAGAAATGTTTTTCCGACAGTGCAATTAAGCATGGATTTACATTCACTAGCTCCAAAGAATGTATGAAGATTATCTGATTAAAATGTTTTAACTTCACTTTATGTGGTTCTAGGAATCGTGGTTAACTACTCTCGTCCAATTCGTTCGGTGGTGGTGTAGCGTGCGGCGAGCGGCATAGCAAAGGAATTCCATTTTTCGCGTGTTAAGCAGGTTAAGCTTCCCACTGGTATTAAGGCTACATTGTTTATCACCTTGATGGTGGCATTTTAGTTATAATCTTTGATGAAGGACACATGTCTACTGCTGATAAAGGGTCATGCACATTTGGTAGGCTGTTCAGTGACAGCTTTGCCAGTGGGCTATATTATATCTGATGCAAGCCAAGGATAATTATTTTTCTAGCCTAGGCAGCTAATAATTAAAACTGCTTCATGTGTCGGCGATTGTTCATGAGCGTGAAATCAACTGTGTGCTACACAGATTAAATACTAGGCATAAATTGAATTGAAAGCCATTGCATTTCAGATCATTTTATTTCAAACAGTTTGGGACTTAAAGGAGACAATAGGATATTATGTTGATACTAATTTATTATGACCCCAGCAGCCTGCGGCAGTCATATAGGTTTAGTCAGATTTTTTTTTTTTTTTTTTTTTTTTTTAATTTTTTTCTTTTTTTTTTTTTTCATGTCCAAATTTCCGTCAAAGGATTCCGGGACACTGAAAGACCGGGATACACAAAACTTGGTAGGCATGTAACTCCAAATGGATGGCATGGAACCATCGTTTTTCGTTTTGATCTGTAGCCCCACTGGACTGGACCCCCGAAGGAGGGTAGGGCGAACACAGTTTTCTGTGAATATCTCGAGAACCGTAGGGTTTAGGAGGACCATTTTTTTTTTTTATGTTGATCTCAAGGGGCCATGTCAGCCCATTCCATAACCACTCATTTCATGTATAAGCGCCACCTAGTTAAACACAAAAAAAGTAAAAATGAGGTGTTATAATCACTTGGTATCTGTGACCTAACATAGTCAAAACTGCACGAAATTGGAAGTGTAGGATCATTATGACACCCTCTGAATGCACGCCAAGTTTTGTGGAATTCCGTTCATGGGGGCCACACAATAAATTAATTTATGTTACTATACACCAACTGGCCTGTAGGTGGCGGAGACAGTTTTCTGTGAATATCTCGAGAACCGTGGGGCCTAGGAGGTCCACCTTTTTTTTTTGTATGTTGGTCTTAAGGGGGCATTTCAGCCCATCCCATTACCACTTATTTCATGTATAAACCCACCTAGTTAAAAAATTAAAAAGCAAAAATTAGGTGTTTTCACCACAATATCTCTGGCTGACATGGTCAAAACTGCACGAAATTGAAAGTGTAGGATCATTATGACACCCTCGAATGCATGCCAAGTTTTGTGAACTTTTTAATATCTCGTTCATGGGGGGCCTTACAATAAAATCATTTATGTGTACATTTAGTGACTTACACCAACAAGGATTCCCAGGACACTGAAAAAACCATTTGGGGTTCGGGACCTGAAACTTGGTGGGCATGTAACCCCACATGGATAGCATGGAACCATCGTTTTTCGTTTTGATCTGTAGCCCCCACTGGACTGGACCCCGAAAGGAGGGTAGGGCGAACACAGTTTTTCTGTGAATATCTTGAGAACTGTAGGGCCTAGGATGACCAATTTTTCCGAATGTTTGCCTTCAGGGGTCATGTTAACCCATTCCATATGCACACATGTGCATAAACAGATACACTGCGCACACATACATTCACAGTAATCATCATTATGACACATACTCACACAGTAGACATATGATGCATGCATGCATATGCACAAACAACATACTGCACAAACACACACAAAGCGCACACATACACACACATAAACATAAACATTGTACATAACACAAACACACAATTCAAGAATTTCTCAAAATTATGAACAGGCAAGATGGGGGTGGGGTTGTATAAAATGAATTTTACATGTGAAATCTATGAACTAATTATGTTTTAGTACTTGTTGTCTAGAAGATACCAGTGTGGATAATGCAATTTAGTGCAACAGTTAGAATCATATAGGCCTTTCAGCGTGATTTATTTTTGTGGGAAAAATGTGCTGGACTGGGCGGCGGTCATATTTTGTACCGCTCTGCGGTACATCTAGTTTTATGACCACCTACACATAGACAATAATTTGGAGTGAACTCTTTTAATAAAAGAACGTAGGCTATAGATAGTTTTGAATATATGCCAAAGTTGTTTGAGTTTATACTATTTATTCATTCACTCGTTCTGTTCAAGCATAGACTGTATAGTCTATGTGTTCAAGAGTGAAGCCAATCAAACTTCGCAACTGATTTCAAACCATTAGCATTGTTGTTTTAAATGTATGCTTTCATTATTCTCCAATTTCTGTAGGCAATCTCTTTTTTTTTCTCTCAATGTTAAATTTGATGACTTTCGATGAAAATCCTGTAGCTGGCGCTTGCCTATCGAAAAGAAATCGTCTAGTATTGTCTTAATTTTACAACATTTTTAGATCAATCTATTGTTTTTGGTCTTCTACCTGCGTTACACGAGCAGAGATAAAGCTGAACTAAACCTCGTTTGAATAAATGAGGCCAAGATGCCACTAACTTGAGTTAATGGAACGGCTTCAGCCCCAAGTGAAAGTCTATGCTAGTTCAAGCCAGGCTATTTCTGTTAAGCGCCGCCTTCATTAGCGAGGTTGATGGAATACCCCGCAGCAGCAGCAGCAGTAGTAGTAGTAGTAGTAGTAAATGCTATAGTAATAATAATAGTTATTTGTGTAGCAGCAGTAGTAATAATAATAGTTATTTGTGTAGCAGTAGTAGTTATTTGTGTAGCAGTAGTAGTAATAATAATAATAGTTATTTGTGTAGCAGTAGTGGTAATGCATAATAATAATAGTTATTTGTGTAGTGGTAATGCATAATAATAATAGTTATTTGTGTAGCAACAGCAGTAGTAGTGGTTTGTGGCTCCTGACCTGCTCTGTGTTCTCTGATGTTTCAGGGTCTCGGATCAGAGACGGTGGAGAGAGGAGTGTCCTCTCAGGCTCAGTTTACAGCGCGAGGTGCAACGTCAAGATTATCAACGATGACACAACGATGTGCCGCGTAATGCAATAACCTACGCACAACGACTGCGCACACAATACACACCCACACACCGCGACACACACGCATCGCCGCGACGCACGCATAATACACCCTGCACACCCCACAATAACAATACACACACAATACTACACAGCACAATTGCTATGCACACACTACATGCACACGATGCACGCATCGCGACGCGACACACACACACGCACGGCATTTACGCGACGCGATGCCACACACGCGACGCAGACGCATACACACGCATCCGACGCATACACACACCTGCGATGCACACACGCATGCACACCCAATATTAATCACACACACCCCACACACACACACACCACGACATACACCGCATCGCCGCTATTAATACACACACAGCACACACAGACCTCATCTGTGAGGTCAGGCCCGTGATCATTAAAGGGTTAGTGGTCATCTGTGATCATTAAAGGGTTAGTGGTCACCTGTAAGGTCAGGCCTGTGATCAGTAGAGGGTTAGTGGTCATCTGTGATCATTAAAGGGTTAGTGGTCATCCATGATCAGTAGAGGGCTAGTGGTCATCAGTCATCATTAAAGGGTTAGTGGTCTTCTGTAAGGTCAGGCCCGTGATCATTAAAGGGTTAGTGGTCATCTGTAAGGTCAGGCCCGTGATCAGTAGAGGGTCACCCCTTCCCTCCTGCTGAACGAGCAGTTTGACCGAGAGGAAGAGAGGGCGTCGTCCCCCCGGAACACAGACCGCTCTGGGGGGTTTTCCTTCCTCACACACACACACACCCCCAGTCCGAGGGTGGCAGTTTGAATGAGCACTAAAACACACAAGCCTGTATTTTTTTAACCGCGTCTCCATGAGTGTCGGTGTGTGAGTGTTGTTTGTTCTCTATGGTGACGACGTACTGTGTTGCCACGGTGACAGGTCCCGCTTTAAGAGCATGAGGGGGAGGAGCGTGAAGAAGAGCAAAGACTGGATCGTGGAGAAGAAGGAGAGACGCAGGAGGCAGGGCCGGTGCGTGTGTGTGCGTGTGTGTGTGTGAGTTAGGGCTGGGAATCGCAGAATCAATACGGCCACGATACCTTAAAAAAAAGTTTTTTAAACAATTAACAAATATGTCATATTTCATTACCTTAGAGCAGGGGTCCCCAACCTTTTATGTACCATGGACCGCTTTGATTCCTATTTTTTTTTTTCACGGACTGGCGGGGGGGGGTCGGGGGTTCCATGTTCCATATGTGTTGTGCATGCATTACTTGAAAAGAACAGTGAAGGTAACGATCTCTTGTGAAAAACATGAACTTGAAGTGAAAATTGAACAATATGAACTATGAATATTGAACAACTTGAAGCTACATCTATAAGTGTGAACATGCTTAACAAAATATGGGAACAAAACATGGAACTAAAGCGTGCATTCTGACGAATATAATCAGTGGGGAGCCCTGTGCTTGTTTCCCTGCAACAAGAAGGTTCCATCTGGGGTGATGGAAGACAGTGACACCCTCAGTGTGTTTGAAATGTCAGTCAATTCGCCAATTTGTCTAGTTGCAGTCATTGCGAAAACCCAGCCTACATACATGCGTGGTGGGAAGCGTTTTCCAGCGCTTTTACGGCTATCTTGGGATATTCTGCTTTGGTTTTGATCCAAAACCCGCCAAGAGAGGTTTCCTTATACACACTCTTAAGACCACCGTCATTTGCAATTTAGATCAACTGCTCTTCCTCCTGCACTGACAAGTTAGGACTATTAGGGATGTTAACAAATGGGTTGCGGACCCACTCATTGGTTTGCCGTGGATCTTTGGAGGATGAGAAGTAACGCTCAAACTCATTTGAAAGCGCCAACAAGGTGATCGCGCACCAGCTGCGAGAGAAAGGGCCCTGCCTCAGTCTCCCCAAAACCCCCACTACTGTTTGGAACATATCAAATACACCCGGTCCACTAAATTAAGTCCCCACAAATCAAGCTTGGCTTTAAATGCAGCGACTTTATCTGCCAGTTTAAAGACTGTCGTCATTCTCCCCTGGGTGACGGGTTGAGGTCATTAAGCAACCGAATATGTCACACAGGTAGCGAGTTTTGACACCCAGTCCTCATCACTAAAATATTCAGCTAGCGGTGACTTTTTTTCTTTAAGAAATCTCTGCAGCGGCTCTAAAAAGCTCAAACACTCTGGCCAGTGACCTGCTAAAGATGCTTGTTTTTGTTGCTCATTCTAGCAGTTTAGCTAACCGTATGACACTACCGTTCGTAAGAACTGATCAAGTGGCGTGAGCTGACCTGAGGCTGCGCGCCCGCGCTAAAAGGCAATATGTAAAAGTGTTGAAGCGGGACAGACAGGCGTAAGAAAATAGACCTTGCAAAATGCAAACATCGTGCAATCAAACAACTGCATATAGACCTATGCCATGTAAAAAACGTGACCTTATTAAATTAAATTTAGTTTAGTTTGCATGCATTTTTTTTTTTTAAACTCATATGCGTGGGGCTACGGCCCGGTTAGGAATGTCCTGCGGCCCGGTGGTTGGGGACCGCTGCCTTAGAGCCTCTTAGAAATCAAACAGACATGGCATATTTCAGTGTTTCTAGACATGTCAGTGCTTATGCATGAAGTGACTGATGAGGTAAAAAGACAGATGAGTCCAATTGTACGATTTGGTGGCAACGTATTGATGGCGTATTGATTGTGTATTTGATGATGTATTGATTGCATGGGATAATGTATTGATAACTTATTGATCGCGTATTGGTTATAAAAGGGTCATTCTACGTCAATTCAACCATGGCCCACGCACTTATGTCTCAAAAAATTCTGAATAAATGACCAGGTGTACCTATGTTACCCAGGAGACACACTGTAAAATGACCAGGTGTACCTATGTTACCTAGGAGACACACTGTAAAATGACCAGGTGTACCTATGTCACCTAGGCCAGTGGTTTTCAAAGTGGGGGCCGGGGCCGTGAGGGGGTGCCAGGGGGGCCTCAGCAAGTTGGAGGGAAAAATAAAAGCAACAAATAAATACATTTGAAAAATTTTAAATATACCTATTACTATGAGGGTTGTTATACAATGCCATTATAATAATTTGTCGCATATCTGAACATTATTTTCCATGATAATGACTGGGAATAATAGTAGAGTGATAGCTCTCTTATAGCAGAAAGCCCCAAATGTAATTTTACACACTGTATGCTCCATCGTGAAGTGCTTGTGGCTAAAATAATTATTAGGATTAGATTAATGTATTTTTAAATTTGCTGTAGTATTGTCGATGGGTTTAATAACACATCAAGGGGGTCCTTGGCCAGAACCTAGTGGTATTTGGGGGGCCTTGTCGTGGAAACGTTTGGGAACCCCTGATCTAGGAGACTCACTGTGAAATGGAAAAGGATATCCCCACCTCTGCTCAGGTACTCTCAGGTGATCACGTCAGAGCAAAATTTGCCTTCGGTTATTTACTCTTTACATCAATGCTATACGAAACGCAAAGTGCACCATTGAGATCAATATGTTTTGTATAGCATTGATGTAAAGAGTGCTCTGACAAATGTAAAGAGTGCTCTGACAATGTAAAGAGTGCTCTGACGATGTAAAGAGTGCTCTGGCGATGTAAAGAGTGCTCTGATTTTGCTCTGATGTGATCACCTGAGAGTACCTCAGCAGGGGGGGTTATCCTTTAACATTTCAGTGCTACCTGTGGTTACTCTATACAAAGCATATTAATGTCAATGGTGCATTTTGCCCATGCTCAGCGTGAAAAATGAAAAAAAAGATTTGCATAAGACGAGTCAAATTGGTGTTTTTAAAAAGAAGGGATCATGGAGAATAAAAACTAAAGTAAAGATCTTTGCATTTTCCCTCAAGGTGTTTGGATTCTCTGGAAAAGAGATCCAAAATCATTTTGCAGACATGTGAAGTCTGCTGTTCAGACCCTGAAGAAATGTATTTTCTACTTATCTCAATAAGGAAAATAAATCAAGAGCCTATGTTGAGTACAAATGTCTTCTGAAGGCCTAAACAGAGCCCAGCCAAAAACATTTTGATCAACTTTGAGGGACAGCTATGACCATGAAGGATCATCCAGACCAAACGTGAAGATTTTGCTACATACTATAAATATTTATGTACCAGCATGCAAACGTTGAGCCTCCTACATGGACGTTGTGCTATGGGCTTGTGAACTTTGACAACTTTGACCCCCGCCCCCCCAAATAAAACTGGCTGTATCTTGGAAGGTATTGATCTTACATAAAAGTAGTTTTACAGTGTGTCTCCTGGGTACTGGGTAACATAGGTACACCTGGTCATTTTTTCAGATTTCTTTGATTTGATTGTGCGTGCGTGCGCGTGTGTGTGTGTGTGTGTGTGTGTGTGTGTGAGAGGTTTGATTGTGTGTGCGTGTGTGTGTGTGCGCGTGTGTGTGTGCGTGTGTGCGTACCCCTGTACTGACTGGCCCCTCCTGCCCCTGCAGGGAAGTGCGTGCTGACACCAAGTACACGGGTCGGCACCGGAGACCTCACTTCTGAGATGACCGGAACTGGACCGGTCCTGTCGACGGGGCATGATGGACATGTGGCTCCGCCCCCCACACCCGTGACTCCGCCTCCTGGCCTTTCACCTGTGGCTGGACTCTCTCCAGCTCGTCTCTCCGGCTCGTCCACTCTCTGAGTGCAGCGTCTAGCTGCTGTGCTGCGGGAGCCTGATGGACAGATGGATGGATGATGGAGAGGCGAGGACATCCTCCTAACCCGATGGCTCTGGTCCTCCGACGGCTCTGGTCCTCCGATGGTTCTGGTCTCTTTTAATGTTTGTAAATAGTCTGATGTTGGATGACAAATCTATGACATAAAATTGTTTCCCAACAAGACTGTATCCCTTTCCTGCTTCTTCCTGGGGGGTAATTCCATCAACCTCGCTAAAGGCTAAACCTGCTTATTGCCATAAGTCTCGCTAATTTGAGTCAGTTCCTTTCCATTACATTACATTATATTTGGCTGACACATTTTTAACCAAAGTGACTTACAATATGGTCTACAGTTTTAAGCTTTTTAAAACAATTTCACACCATTATTGTGGCTTACGTGAAGCCCAGCTTGGTAACTGAGAATTTCTGCAACACAACTAGCCTGCTCCGTAGGAGGTTAACTTCCAGGTCATAATCAGTTCATTTTAACTTATTGTAGCGATCTCACCCTCAGACAAGATTCACCTTTGGCCAGGACGGCCATTTATTGGAACAGGCAGACTCACAGAGGTAGTCTCAGCCGCACATGTAACACACAATAAGGGTTTACCACACACATCAACATGAGGATAAACACATGAGGTACAACCAAAGAAACTAACACGCTAACAAATACACAACATGGTGAAGGCAGCTACAACTATTATAACCGACATTACACATTAGAGCATTCACTCGCACTGCATTCTGGGAGACACTCATTCAACGTTAAACATGTACATCCACCGACGCTACAGTATCTTAAGTGTTTTTCCACAAATGGACCACAATTTTAGGCATGTACTTAACAGTATTCAATATATAGTCAATATATTCATCCAAATCCTAGTTTCGTTTGTTTTATGGCCTACTGGGTGGTCGTGGAAGAGATCATTAAAAACATTATTTGTCTTGTAAGCGGAACCAAAGTTTCACAGGCACTGTTGTGGTAGTACAAAGGACCTACAACCTTGTCCTTTCATTGGAGAGTCGCCTCGCGTTCAACGGATTCATTTGCATAAAGATGGGCTTCGCCCAGCTTTTTGACGTGCGACATTATTTCAAATGCAGAGCTGCCTTCCCGGAATGTTTTTTTTTTTTTTTTTTTTTTTTTTTTTATTTACTTATTTCATTGTAGTCAAATACAACACAAAATAGACAGAACAAAAGACATACAATATTACATTAAATACACAACATACAGGGGTACAGCCACAGTCACATTAGGCCAAGGTGGACGGGCAGGTAGGCAGAAAAAAAACACATTAATAACCCTTTAAGGTCACATACGACTCATACAGAATCAGAGTTCTCATGGCCTTAGTATTTTTTTGAGTACCTAATTGAATCAATGTAATGTCTAAACTCAATCATAAAACAGAAAAAATGGTTTAGAACCACTGAATTTGCTCCTATGGATGTGGTATTTAGCATATAGAAATAAAAGATTTATTATGAAGTGTTTACCTTCATATTCAGCTTCAAAGGTCAAACATACCAAAAAAAATATCCTTAAAACAAAATGAAAAATCTGGGATTAATACTGTGTGAATGAACTTTAGGAATTCTGACCAGAATTTCACTGTGTGGGTACAACTCCAAAAAAGATGTGACACGTTTTCATCAGTGCTATTACAAAATGAGCAGCTGGACTCAATATCCTGCTTGTATCTTTTAAGGAAGGATTTTGCTGGATAAAACCTGTGTATTATTAGTTTAAATGAAATCTCTCTCACTTTATTAGTGACAATGTATTTGAAAGGCAAGGACCACACTTTCTTCCAAAGGGATATTCTCTACTATACCATTCCAGTATGGAATAACATAGGGAATAGTAACAATTTCAGTCTGGAATAACGCTCTGATCTTCCCTATTGATACTGTGATTTTCTACTGAGAAGCATAGGCGACCACAGTAGTATCAAGTAAATTGTTTAGATGAGTAAGTGGTTGTGGGGGTGTTATTACCTTTTAACAACATTATAATCCCAGTGGGAATTGCATCAAAAACAATAGCATATCCCTTTACAGTTACTGGAATTTGATAAATTCTTAGGAATTCTGAGTATTTGTATAGTTTACCATTCAAATAAAAAAGTTGACTAACAAGTGTAATGTTATTGTTAAACCAGTTTTCAAAAAAAAAAAAAAGATTTGTTTTTGTAGAGAATATTCTCGTTATTCCAAATGTAACATTTGTGAGGTGAGAAGTTATGCTTATATATGAGAGACCATGCCAAAAGCATTTGCTTGTGAAAGTTAGACAATTTGATAGGGATTTTACTAATCTTATAATTGCACATCAATAAAAACTCCAGGCCACCAATTTTAGAAAAAATATAGTTAGGGATAAAGTTCCATTAGGATGCAGGGTTATTAATAAATTGTCTAAGCCAATTTATTTTGAAAGTGTTATTTAAGGTTGTGAAGTCTAAAAAGTTCAACCCCCCCAATTGATTAGAGTTCATTATAACAGACTTTTTAATATAATGTATTCTGTTTTTCCATATAAAGTTAAACAACATAGAATCAATTTTTTTGGACAAGCTACTATCTACCGCTAAAAAGAGAGCACCATAAGTAAGTCTGGATATACCATCAGCTTTTGAGAGTAAGATTCTACCTCTAAAAGATAAGTCTTTTTGCAACCATGAATTCAGTTTCCTTTGTGTTTTCTGAAAGGTAGGACTAAAGTTTAAAGAGCACCTTGTAGATTGGTCTTTGGTTATGATAATTCCTAGATAAGTGACCTGATCTCTCACAGGGATGTTATGTATAGAGGGCACCAAGCAATCTTTTACGGCCATAAATTCACATTTTTTTAAGTTCAAGTGAAGACCAGAAGCTTTTGAAAATCTTGGACCCCTCCTCGCCTTTTTTTACTTTTTTATTTTTTAATCCCTGGTATCATGTTAAGAAGCATTAAAATGACATTCTTTCATCATTTGTCCACACAGGTTAACACAGAGTGATGAACAGAGTGAGCTCTTTACTTCTAAGAGACTCTGCCTCTCTGGGATGCTCTTTTTCATACCCAATAATTTTGCCAGTTACAGTAATTAGTTGTGAAACATTCCTCCTTTTGTTTTCTTTATCATTACACAACTTTAAAACGTGTTGCTGTTATCAAATTCAAAATGAACATATATTTTTCATGAAATAGTCAAATTTGTCATTTTCAACATTTGATATGTGTCCTTATGGCAACTAATTATGAGTTTACGAGATTTGCAGATTATTACATTCAGTTTTTATTCGCATGTTACACAACATCCCAACTTTTTCTGATTTGGGATGTATTTCACAAATACTTTGGCAGGACTATTACTTATGGGAGACAATGTTAAGTATTTATGGAAAAAACCTGTCTATGGGCTGACCACCCTTCAAAAAAATGTATTGACTTTGGGTGGGCAAGACACAATGTTTGGCTGGGCTTAGGCCACCCTTGCCTCGGCCTAGAGCCCGGCGGTCCTGCTGGAAATAGCGGCTTTGTGTTCCCATGTGCGCCTATTTTATTGCGCATTTCTGAAACGTGCTGAAGTAGGAGCCGGCCTGATGCTTCGGTTATTCACGGGTTAAACGCGCTCGGCCTCGTCACCCACTGACGGTAATCCCACCTCCTTTAAAAAGAGGACAAAAGAGGAAAGGCATCCGGAGGGGTCACGTTTGGAAACGCGCGCTCACGGCATATCCACTCCGCACACACCTGTCTGCATGCTCTTTGAAATGAACTGTTGGCTGCGGTCGGTGGCTTCTCGCGGTGACGATACACACTGGTCACAGAGACGCAGGTGTGGACAGTTTGTCTGATCATGAAGGACCGGACTCATGAACTTAGACATGTAAGTGGCGCGACAAACTTTCAAATTGTTCAACTATAGTGAATTGCAGAAGGCAACCAAACCATCAACAGTCACGTTGTCTCACTTTTTGCCTTGCTTTCGAAATTCTGTTATAAGCCTATTCCTCTTTCCGGATTTGTTTTTGTTTTATAGAGAGCAAAAGTTGTTTTCATTCTGTTCCTCAAGTCCGCTTATAAATAGGCCAGTCGCGCCTCGGCACGAGTTTTCATTACTTTCATTTTGGCCAGTGACAGAAACAATCGGTGAGTCTTTAAGGGGTGTATTTGTTTAACATGAATGATTCACAGGGTATCCTTGTCATTCTAACCGAGGTATGGCGGAAATGGTTGGAGTGTTAGATACGGCTTTTGGCAGATGGTGCGCGTATAGGAGCAGTTGGCTCAGCTGAGCGGGAGCTCTCCTCTCGCGCTGCGCTGCGCTCCATCCGCCGGTCTGCAACTCTAAATGTTTCCATGTAGTCAGAGAACGCCATCCCAGCCTCCGATGTCACATCTACAGGGCAAACTCAACAACCTGTAGAGACTTTTGTGATAAAGTCTCTGCAGAGATGCACCATATTGTGGGGATTATCTGATATAACAGTAGAACAGTATTGTTTGCATTTCCTGTTTAGTATAAGAAAGTTATAAGGAAAACATAAAGGCAACAAGGACAACGATGTGGTGGAGTTATGCTGTCGTCATTTAGGCTACAAGTTCAGATTTGTTATCAGCCTGCCCTGCACTCACTCGCCTACAGTTTGGAGCTGGCCAAACAGTGATGGCCAGTGGTGGAGGAAGTACTGAAACTCAGTACTTAGGTAAAAGTACAAATAGGCTACACAGAGAAATATTTCCTTTAGTAAAAGTAAAAGTACCACAATGACAACCCTACTTAAGTAAAAGTAAAAAGTACCTGCTTTTAAATGTACGTTAAGTATTAAAAGTAAAAGTATTTGCATAATGATGTATTCTCTTAATATATATATTCAAAAGAAAAATCAGTATGGGCTGTGGCATTTTAATTAAGCTAGTTTTAGGTTATACTCGACTAGATAGTTTTAAGCTAATGCAATTGTGCTTATCATCTGTGGCCCAATTTACATTCTGACCTACAATTCTAGAGACTGTAATTCTGGTTATCTACTAGGGTGATCTGCTGAGTAATATCATTCAGCAAAACAGGAGAGCCTGAAGTTTAACGGGGTAGACAAGGAAAACATCGGGTGGATCGTAATGCCAATTCTGCTGATTGAACAGAAAAGATGCTGAGAAAGGTGTCTTTATGATTAAGTTCAGTTTCACTTGCGCAGACGCACATAGACATTGAATGAGCGCTCACATTACTACCCCCAAGTGTAGGCTATGCCTCTTTATTTGATCACACACAATTAATAAAGATTTCTTAATCTGGAAATTGTTACGTTTCGGCCAGCGGTTCTATAATACTGTAACGTCGGCGCACAAGACATTGCGTTCTCCCGCGCAGGGCATCCTGGGATACGAGAGCGAACATTTGGGGGGTTTATGTCTGTATTGCTCCTTAGTTTTGAGTGTAATGTTAGCGTATTTTTCCCTTTTAGTTTTCCCTCGTGTGTGATCCTTTTTGTGTGGGGGGCTGCGTCCTCCCCTGTTAGTGTAGTGTGTGTGTGTCTTCTTGACCTGCCCCGTGTGTATAGTGTTTCTGCATCTTGGTCTTGGTCTGTGTGGTCTCGTTCTCAGCTAATAAACCTTTTGATTGGACAACTGTGTGTGTCGCTATCAAATCGTTACAATACAGTAGTCTACCATTCATTTGTGCCGCAAATGATCAGACGTGTGACAGAAGCATGGGCATAACCTGTAACTCCGCTGATCCGCGGGTAGCAATTTCATCGGAGAGGAGGCCCTAATTCTGCAGATAACAGACAGAAGGCATAGAACACAGTTGCATGTCCAGTAGCCATGGGTCTGGTGAATATAGCCTACCAAATGCAGGTGGCTACAAGCTCACGCTTTGCCTGGTCTAGACTAGAAGCTTATGTTTCAAAGATTTAGAAGCTGGGCACGTAGAGCTCCAGAATCTTTGGTAGCAACCCCGCCCCCTGGTAAAACAAACGTGTTTGGCATAGGGAGGGAAAGTAATCTCATCGCCATCTACTGGTTGCGTTCCTAGAGTTTAGCGGAGGGGATGGGATTTTTTTTTAAAAAATATATCTCGGTGCACAATGGGATCTTAATTTAATGCCTTCCATATGTTAGGCACTGGGGTCACCTCTATTGCTTCAAGTGGTCATACCTTATTTTTAGGATCAGTTGAATTGTTTTAAGTTTTTGTCGTAACATGGTGATAACAAACTACAGTTGCATGTGACGTCACAGGTTTATCGCTTTTAATCTCTAACTGACCAATACAGCAATTTGCTTAATTGGCTTAACATATTTTTGTAATAACGGAAGGTGATGTAAACCGCGTGGTGATAACCTTTATGTCTGGATAACTGGTGTTGTGCTTCTACTCACATGAAGAGCTGGCAGTAAGTGTTAAGTGGCAATGCTAACCAGGCTAATAAACAAACCATGCTACCATGAGTAAGGTCGAAGGGTAAAGTCCGCGTGGCTTTTTTAGTTCGTATATGGTCAAAAAGGACAATTTCGATTTTTTTTTATAAGGCAAAAATATGGTCTGACATTTTCACTGTATAGACACTGAAAAATATTTTTGGTGGATAACATCGCTGATTTGGCTTCACAATATTTTTTTTTTTAAAATAGGTCTATGGGACTTAACATTGGAGCTGCTCTTCGATAGGAACGCAATCACTTGGGGCGCTGGTTTTCACTTTCCCTCCCTATAGAGAAGAAATCTGATCATAAAATGTATCGTAAAAAGGAACGATGGTGTTGTAGAAATGTAGTGGAGTAAAAGTTCAGATAATTGCTGTAAAATGTAACGAAGTAAAAGTCAAAAGTATGCACTATAAATTCTACTTAAGTAAAGTACAAATACGTGGAAAATGTACTTAAGTACAGTAACGAAGTATTTGTACTTCGTTACATTCCACCACTGGTTATGGCCTATCTAGGCTAACTACTTTACCTTTGTAGAATCGAATTAGTGAATTAATGATTCGTTAAGCTAAGCATAACATGAACCATATGATGCATCTTATTTAAAACGCCACTATGGGCTATATATTTCGTTATATTTCGCTTGACAGAAATGTCAAGATAGCAACATGTCATTACATCTAATTGTCAAAATATTAGTGTCCATAACATGCAATCAAGGTGTCACAAATGAGGCAACAGTCGGTGGATTCATATAAGTGAACAGGAAGGGCAGGCAAAAAAAAAGGGAGTTATGAGAACCGTTTAGACTCTATGGGCTAAGCCCCGAATGTTTTCAACTGCTGGAGACGCCCCTGCATAGTAGGCTAGGCTAGCACAGCACAGTAGCACAGCATTTTCATAAACTGCATTGCAAAGGCATGGGGCCACTTAGGGAGTCTGAATTAGGCTATGAACACCCATGTCTGTGCACACACACACACACACACACACACACACTACCCATCTCACTCTCTCTCACACACACACACTCTCACACACTCCCCATCACACTCTCTCACTCTCACATACATACTCTCATCCACATGAGAATTGAATGTTTTGAAAGGATACTTCTCTTTGGCAAATGTACGCCCCACCCCACGTACAATGCTTTCTCTTTCTGTCTCTTTCACACACACACACACACACTATCTCTTACCTGTGTGTGTTATGAGTTGGTGTTGTTAGTTGATGTGTGTGTGTGTCTGTGTGTCTGTGTGTTGTCTCACTTTGTGTGTGCAGTTTTCTGGTGGTGTGCTGAATGTTTTATTTCTTCAGGGAAAAGACCTTGAAGAGGAGGATGAGGTGGTTGCAGACATGAGGAAGGGATTCATGGATGACTTCTTTGAGCAGGTGATGTGGTGTGTGTGTGTGTGTGTGAGAGAGAGAGAGAGATGACCCAATGAGCCTTAGATAAGAAAGGTATTCCACACATACACTCTCACTCTCTCTCACACTCTCTCTCTCTCTCTCTCTCTCACACACACACCAACAGCAGTGGCAGCTAACACCTGATGTGTCATGCATCACATCTCAACACACACACACACACAGACACACACACACACACACACAAAAGCTGTCTAGCGCAGGGTGTACTTCACACACACACACACACAGGGCCGGCTCTAGCCATTTGGTTGCCCTAGGCAAGATTGAGCCTTGAGAACGAGCTTTGCCTCAATTAATTGATATTGTCATAACAAATAACATACTGAATAACTTATGTAAATGGAATATTTTTCACCCTTTCATTTTTTACTATACATTGCAGTTAAAAAATATGTGATGCATTTACAAATTTTTTTTTGTGAAAAGTTGGAGTATTGTTGCAATGAACAAGCCTAATTAAGTGTCATAACAAAGGGTCTGAATCCATGTTAAGAATATTTCAGTCTTTCATTTTCATAACAAAATCTGATTTTTTTAATGCTGGAGTCTTGTATGAAGATTAATGAGAAAAAAAGTTAATTGAATCCATGTTAAGATGAGTCTGAAACATAACAAAATGATTTTAAGATGAGTCTGAAACATAACAAAATGATTTTAAGATGAGTCTGAAACATAACAAAATGATTTTAAGATGAGTCTGAAACATAATAACAAAATGTGGAAAATATGATAACATATGATACATTTTTAGTATAAATATGATACATATGAGTATAAATATGATTTATTTTAGTTTAAATATGATGCATATGAGTATAGATCTTCCAATACTAATCTTTTAATTGTGCTAAATGCTAATCTTTTAATTGTGCCCAAAGTGCTAAAGCCTAAGCCTCTCCCCTTCTCCCTCTCCCTCTCTTCCTCTCCCCTTCTCCCTCTCCCTCTCTTCCTCTCCCCTTCTCCCTCTCCTCTCTTCCTCTCCTTCTCCCTCTCCCCTTCTCCCTCTCCCTCTCTTCCTCTCCCCTTCTCCCTCTCCCTCTCTCCCTCTCCCCTTCTCCCTCTCCCTCTCTTCCTCTCCCCTCTCCCTCTCCTCCCTCTCCTTCTCCTCCTCCTCCTCTTCCTCTCCTTCTCCTTCCTCTCCCCTCTCCCTCTCCCTCTCTCCTCTCCTCTCTCCTCCCTCTCCTTTGCTCTCTCTCCTCTCCCTCTCTCCTTCTCCCTCCTCTCTTCCTCTCTCTCTCTCCCCTCCCTTCTCCTCTCCCTCTCTTCCCTCTCCTCTCTCCCTCCTCCCCTTCTCCCCTCTCCCTCTCTTCCTCTCCCTTCTCCCTCTCCCCTTCTCCCTCTCCCTCTCTTCCTCTCCCCTTCTCCCTCTCCCTCTCTTCCTCTCCCTCTCTTCCCTCTCCCCCTCTCCCTCTCCCTCTCTTCCTCTCCCTCTCTTCTTCTCCCTCTCTCCCTCTCCCTCTCTTCCTCACTCTTCTTCCGTCTCTCTTCCTCTCTCTCTCTCTCCCCCTCTATCCCTCTCTTCCTCTCTCTCTCTCCCCCTCTATCCCTCTCTCCAGGTGGAGCAGATCCGAGGCTTCATCAGCTCTCTGTCTGAGAAGGTGGAGGAGGTGAAGAGGAACCACAGTGCTATCCTCACCACAGCCCACCCTGATGAGAGTAAGACCCAACTAATCAATCACTGATCAACCCTGATGAGAGTAAGACCCAACTAATCAGTCACTGATCAACCCTGATGAGAGTAAGACCCAACTAATCAGTCACTGATCAACCCTGATGAGAGTAAGACCCAAATAATCAGTCCTGCTGATCAACCCTGATGAGAGTAAGACCCAACTAATCAATCACTGATCAAGCAGATGGGAGTAAGACCCAACTAATCAGTCACTGATCAACCCTGATGAGAGTAAGACCCAACTAATCAGTCACTGATCAACCCTGATGAGAGTAAGACCCAACTAATCAATCACTGATCAACCCAGATGGGAGTAAGACCAAACTAATCTACCACAAAGCCCAATCCTGATTAGAATAAGATCAAACTAATCAGTCACTGATCAATCCTCGCCACACCCAACCGAGAGTAAGCCAAAACTTGGATCACAGAGTACAACCCTGACGAGAGTAAGACCAAACTTGTTGATTGTCACCACACCCAACCCAGACAAGAGTCAAAGTCAAAGTCAAAGTCAGCTTTATTGTCAATTTCTTCACATGTTCCAGACATACAAAGAGATCGAAATTACGTTTCTCACTAGACCAAACTTAGTGATACTACGCGCCAATCCTGACGCCAAAGGGAGACCAGACTAATCAATCTTCATCCCACCCAACCTAGACGAGTAAGACCAAGCTAATCAATCCTAACTGCACCCAACTCTGGCCGAGAGTAACGGTGCGATCCACTAATTTTGCATGACACTTCATTTTGTTGTGTCGATAGATGTGGGCGGCCAGTCTCCCACGCCTCAGCCTCCGTGTGGGCGCTTTGTTTAAAATGTCAGTTACCAGCTCATACTCAGTTTTAACGTATCTTAAGTGTTTTTCCACAAATGGACCACAATTTTACACATTAATAGCCTAAACAAATATGCAAGCCATTTGGAATCTTGGTTTTATTTAAATCCACTAATGCAACTTCAAATCCCTCACTAGAAAACACCAACAGTCAATATATATTCATCCAAATCCTAGTTTAGTTTGTTTTATGGACTACTAGGTGGTCGTGGAAGAGATTGTTAAAACATTATTTGTCTTGTAAGCGGAACCAAAGTTTCACAGTCACTGTTGTGGTAGAACAAAGGACCTACAACCTCGTCCTTTCATTGGATAGCGCCTGGCGTTCATGATTCATTTGCATAAAGATGAAACCGGCCAGCTTTTGACAATGACGATGGCATTTCAAATGCAGAGCTGCCTTCCTGAGTGTGTGTGTCTGTGTGTGAGTAAGAGAGTCTGTGTGTGTGTGTGTGTGAGTGAGAGGTGTGTGTCTGTGTGTGTGAGTGAGAATGTGTGTGTCTGTGTGGTGAGAGTGTGTGTGTGTGTGAGTGAGAGTGTGTGTCTGTGTGAGTGAGAAAGTGTGTGTGTCTGTGTGTGTGAGTAGAGAGTGTGTGTGTCTGTGTGAGTGAGAGAGTGTGTGTGTGTGTGAGTGAGAAGTGTGTGTCTGTGTGTGTGTGTGTGTGTGTGTGAGAGAGGTGTGTGTGTGTGTGTGTGTGCTGAGAGTGTGTGTGTGTGTGTGTGTGTGCTGAGAGTGTGTGTGTGTGTGTGTGTGTGTGTGAGTGAGAGTGTGTGTGTCTGTGTGTGTGAGTAGAGAGTGTGTGTGTCTGTGTGTGAGTGAGAGTGTGTGTGTGTGTGTGAGTGAGTGAGAGAGTCTGTGTGTGTGAGTGAGAGAGTGTGTGTGTGTGTGTGTGTGTCTGTGTGTGTGAGTGTGTGTGTCTGTGTGTGTGAGTGAGAGTGTGTGTGTGTGTGTGTGTGTCACACAACCTACAATGTTGGGTTCAGTGGCCTCTTTGTCTACCCCAGCACATA